>NC_064927.1:168600774-168873274 GCF_023897955.1 Schistocerca gregaria | reverse complement strand
TAAACATCACCAATCACACTAATATTTATGGTTCACAATGTGTTAAAAAGTTGCATGATATGAGTATTTTTCTTTTTAAATATCACACCCTGTAAAACCTCTCTCACTAATCCAACTCTAATGTTATTCATCACTTTGTTCACACAATAGCTGAACACTTAAATCATAGAACCAAGGTGTCTTTTTCTCTCACACCACATTTCCTTACATAACCACAAATATCTTTGTTGAATGACTGTGTACCACAAATCATAACAAAAACAGAACTCTTCCCTGCAAGTTCACTGGAAACAACTTCTGAAGTGATCCTTCCCGATGAAAGATCCTCGCCATACCATTTCTCCAAACCTGTATCATCATCTTGTGTTAATACAGTTTTTGAGGTAAAATTCCAGTTCTCTCTGAGCTTTCGAAGGGGTTGTCTGAGCAAAATGTTATTTCTAGTCCTGCACGAAAAAATAATCCTAACAAAAGTCTCATCTAATTCATTGGATGTAACATAATGAGCCAATGCGAAACATGGTGCTAGCCCTGTTCCAGCACAAAACATCACTATATGGCTGTAGCTATTGGGATTATAGTGGAAGCCAGTCTCATATGGTCCTTTCCATAGCACCACTTCATCACAATAAACCGTTTTCCAAAACTCTGACATCAGGCCACCCTCATAGAGTTTCACAATAACACTGAATTGACTTTCAGTTTTGCCAGGGAGAGGGGTGTAAGCTCTGGATATGGAAACATTTAAGTTACTTTGAGCTACCAAGTATTGCCATGGAGAAAAATTTATAATCCTGTCGCATTCTGTTGATTCAAAGCAGTACACATTAACACTGACTGCCTCATGTTCTACAGAAACACAACGAAATGGAGACCACCGCAATGGAGAAATGATTTCAGCTTTATCAGTGTTGTATTTTGTAGCTTCCAGTCTTCTGCATTCTGCTTCCCAGGCCCTCATTTGTTGCTGATAAATGTCAAATATGCAAGGTTGACAACCTTGCCCACAACAGTCTTCCGCTCGTGGTTCTTCCGGTTTGGGTGGAAGAGCCAGAGAGGGGGACAGCACATGTACCTTTGGATGCACAGAACTATTATTAACTTCTTGCTCACCACTGTATTGATCCATCTTGTCAGCTTGCCTTAAATAATGTTTTATTATTGCAGTCTTGCTTGCAAAATGTGCAACTGAATGTCTTAACCACTTTCTTTGCAGCACTTAATGTTTCACAAATAAACAACTACATCTCCATGCTTGTCTCTCCAGAAGCTAATATACTAGCCCTTATAGGTCCACCATCCAAACTATTTGCTGTCATAGTTGCCTCAAGCGATGAGCGCATGCCATTTGTAGTACTTCCACTTTCCATCACAGCAGTACCATTCTCACCACCTCCATTACTTGTTGCTCTACTGGGGTTGTCATCCCAGTCAACCTATGGAACAAAACAAACAGTGGGAACTACAGATTGGAATATCAATTACAAAAGGAAAAGGACTGATTGTTACTCATTGTAAAGATGTATCAGCAATCTCAGCTGTGGAGATGGTGGTCGTGTGTGCATCAGGTGTGGTTGCTCATGTGAATGAATGTGTGGGTTTCCTTTTCCAAAAAAAGGCTTTGGCCAAAGCTAAATGCGTGTCATTTTGTAGTGCCTGTCTGCAACTCCACTTGTCATCTTTACAATGAGTAGTATCTGTTTTTCCTTTTGCTAATAGAACAATAGAATTTTTTTAATTATAATAGGAGACATTGTTACAATATTAAGAACTACTGATATCAACTTGAACTACCAGAAAGCTCTGCAACTGTCCTGATTCAATCTACGACCTACATTACCTTTTCAGGTTTCAGAATTACAAAATAGAATTACTGTTAAACTAAATAAGGTGAAACAAAGTGACAAGAAACAGCAAAAAATAAGCCACTGAAATGTAGCATTATTGTTGTTGTCGTCGTCGTCTTCAGTCCTGAGACTGGTTTGATGCAGCTCTCCATGCTACTCTATCCTGTGCGAGCTCCTTCATCTCTCAGCACCCACTGCAACCCACATCCTTCTGAATCTGCTTAGTGTAGTCATCTCTTTGTCTCCCTCTACGATTTTTACCCTCTACGCTGTCCTCCAGAACTAAATTGGTGATCCCTTGATGCCTCAGAACATCTCCTACCAACCAATCTCTTCTTCTGGTCAAGTTGTGCCACAAACTTCTCTTCTCCCCAAACCTATTCAATACTTCCTCATTAGTTATGTGATCTACCCATCTAATCTTCAGCATTCTTCTGTAGCACCACATTTCGAAAGCTTCTATTCTCTTCTTGTCCAAACTATTTATCGTCCATGTTTCACTTTCATACATGGCTACACTCCATACAAATACTTTCAGAAATGGTTTCCTGACACTTAAATCTATACTCGATATTAACAAATTTCTCTTCTTCAGAAATGCTTTCCTTGCCATTGCCAGTCCACATTTTATATCCTCTCTACTTCGACCATTATCACTTATTTTACTCCCTAAGTAGCTGAACTCCTTTACTACTTTAAGTGTCTCATTTCCTTATCTAATTCCCTCAGCATCAACCGACTTAATTCGACTACATTCCGTTATCCTCATTTTGCTTTTGTTGATGTTCATCTTATATCCTCCTTTCAAGACACTGTCCATTCCGTTCAACTGCTCTTCCAAGTCCTTTGCTGTCCCTGACAGAATTACAATGTCATCAGTGAATCTCAACATTTTGATTTCTTCTCCATGGATTTTAATACCTACTCTGAATTTTTCTTTTGTTTCCTTTACTGCTTGCTCAATATACAGATTGAACAACATCGGGGAGAGGCTACAACCCTGTCGCACTCCCTTCCCAACCACTGCTTCCCTTTCATGCCCCTCGACTATTGTAACTGCCATCTGGTTTCTGTAAAAATTGTAAATATCCTTTCACTCCCTGTATTTTACCCCCTGCCACCTTCAGAATTTGAAAGAGAGTATTCCAGTCAACATTGTCAAAAGCTTTCTCTAAGTCTACAAATGCTAGAAACTTAGGTTTGCCCTTCCTTAACCTATCTTCTAAAACAAGCCGTAGGGTCAGTTTTGCCTCACGTGTTCCAACATTTCTATGGAATCCAAACTGATCTTCCCCGAGGTCGGCTTCTACTAGTTTTACCATTCACATGTAAAGAATATGCGTTAGTATTTTGCAGCTGTGACTTATTAAACTGACAGTTCGGTAATTTTCCCATCTGTCAACACCTGCTTTCTTTGTGATTGGAATTATTATATTCTTCTTGAAGTCTGAGGGTATTTCACCTGTCTCATACCTCTTGCTCACCAGCTGGTAGAGTTTTGTCAAGACTGGCACTCCCAAGGCCGTCAGTAGTTCCAATGGAATGTTGTCTACTCCGGGGGCCTTGTTTCAACTCAGGTCTTTCAGTGCTCTGTCAAACTCTTCACACAGTATCGCATCTCCCATTTCATCTTCATCTACATCCTCTTCCATTTCCATAATATTGTCCTCAACTACATCACCCTTTTATAGACCCTCTATATACTCCTTCCACCTTTCTGCTTTCCCTTCTTTGCTTAGAACTGGGTTTCCATCTGAGCTCTTGATGTTCACAAGTGGTTCTCTTATCTCCAAAGGTCTCTCTAATTTTCCTGTAGGCAGTATCTATCTTACCTCTAGTGAGATAAGCCTCTACATCCTTACATTTGTCCACTAGCCATTCCTGCTTAGCCTTTTTGCACTTCCTGTTGATCTCAGACGTCTGTATTAATTTTTGGCTGCTTCATCTCGTAAGTTTTTATATTTTCTCCTTTCATCAATTAAATTCATTATTTCTTCTGTTACCCAAGGATTTCTTCTAGCCCTCATCCTTTTTACCTACTTGATCCTCTACTGCCTTCACTACTTCATCCCTCAAAGCTACCCATGTAGCATGTCCTCTATAAATTTTTGAAGTGCCTACGAAATTGCAATTGAAGCACCAAAGTAATGAATATTATTGGCTAACAAAACCCTTTCAAAGCCACTTACCATCCTCCTTTTTGTTTTCAATTATGATGCAAATTTGTTTACACTAACAGCTTTATACAATATTTACAAACTTCAAAAAGTGTGTAGTTAAAATGAAACAAACTACTGTATACAAGTTTTAAAGCGAGGTAGGTGGAAGAAAACTACCTTGAAACGAGTTACTCTAGGATTTGTTGCGAGAATATTGCGTTGCAGTTTGTCGAACTGTGGTGTTGCTGGTGGCTGGGCCTGCAGCTCAGGGTCCGTGTAATCGTTATTTACGTAGTAACCAACACGGATGAATTCCTGGCCCCTAAACATAAATATGTCACTGAAGTAATTCCAACAATTTACAATCAACAACAAATAATGTTGAAAGATGGAAACTACTTAGTAATTCCTCACCTATATGAACATGTAAGCAACACAACAGTGACACCAACAACATCTGCCACTGGTATTTTTTTTGGATCTGGAGGTTCTGCTTGGAATACAAACATATGCCGTCCCTCTGGCACAGGTCCCACATACACAGTATCTAGTACCTGGACAAAAAGTTCATATTATTTCAAACCAGTATTAACATCAATATCACAGAGTTCATTTCTTCAGCTTCTATGTCAAAAAGTGAGTATAGACTAGTACAGCAGTTTGGCATTACATTACCAATAAGAACTAGTGGCTGTAGAGCAACAAAACATTTTTCAGAATTTTAAATAGCTATTCTTTAGAATTACAAAATTGTATTACACAGGACATTCCGCATAAAACCAGTACACTTCACGTACCAGTTAATCTTCTCTTCTCAAATGGATTGTTAAGTGGCAATACTGTCTCAGAAGTTGGCTACACTGCATTTTCTCGGAAAAATAAATGTCGCTGTGTGTTCGTGCTCCAGTTGTGTGAAGCTTCTGTTGTTGAGTTGTTACAGAAATGGGGCACTCTGCATTAGAATAGCAAACTGATATTGTGGAGTGTTATATAAAAATAGGCAGCATCAAGGAATGTTTCATGTGAAATATCTTCGTGGGAAACTCCCCACGATCAACACTATTCATGATATGTATGAGAAATGGAGGGTTGTAACATCCATTCAGAATGTGCAGAGGAAAAGATATGAAATTAAAAGCCTAAAAGCCTACTGTGCGAGTGTTGCGCAAGAACTAAAATTTGACCATCAGGCAAAGATTACATTATTGTAAATAGCTGTTAACACCATTTGCCAACTGTTACTTGGATCCCTTGGTTTACTTAAAGTCAGATGAGACCATGTTTCATATGTTATTTTTGTTTTTGGGGAAATAACTAGTCATATGCTCCCATGTCAGAACCACACGTGGTTAAACAAGCACTGTCACTTGAGAGATACAGAGGCAAGCAAGTGCACTGGTATTTACTCCAGTTCACTGCTATTAGCACCACATCACCATAACCTGTCTGTGCGTAACACCGAAGTATTGCACCATAATTTAAGAATGAGTTTAAAAATTATGTTTTTTCCGAAAGTTGGTCAACATATGCTTTTCAATATATTAATGTTGAAATTGGCAAACCTCTGAGCGATTTGACATCTTTCCCTAAATATACAGTTTTAAACAGAAGAAAACAAGTAGTACTGAATAATAAACCCAGAAATTGGTCAGAATGTGCAAAAGGATGTCAAACTCAACTGTTATATAAGTTTCAACTTGATCGGAACAAAATTTTAGCCAGAATTCATGTATTTATGAAAAATGAATGGCGCTAAATGATCAAGCTTGAAGTCAAAAATTCGTATGAAGCCTCAGTTTGATATGAAAACCTGAAGTACCTGACCTCATTAAGATACCTCTAATAGTTTTCGAATAATTTACTGATAATTGAATTTGGAACAAAAATTGCCTTATTTGTAGTGAGTTAAGTATTATTTATATTAATGATAAAAAGTTTTGATTACAGCACCACATGACATCCATTAAAGCTATACCAAGTTTCAAGACTTATGTAAATAACACTTAATACAAAGTCTCTTAAAGTTTTAGTTCAGAGTTAACATTCTACTGACAGTTCCGTTCTAAAAATTCTAGATGGCATAACTTAAATGCAGTTGAGCTAAATCTTTTTCTGCGATTATAACCAACTTAATTCCATTCATACAAAAATTGCAAAGATTCTAAATTAATACACAACAGTGTCAAAATAATGTGTGTCCGAGGAAGTGGTCATTTACATATTGCTACTTGGGTACAGAGCAGACGACGGCAGGTGTTTCCGTCAGCTGTCTGCTGCACCCGATCTTGATACAGCTGGAGAGGCAGTGACTTCACTTCACTTTGCACCCAGCTACCATACAGTCCTCAGTCAAATGCCGGCTTATGCGCTGTCTCGGCCGACATCACACTCTCACTGCACTAAACTCATGTTTTTGGTGCAAATAGAGGTGAGCTCAAGAGGACTGTACACCATCCTCGACCACTTAGATTTTGCTAAAGTAACAGTTTGTGTGCTGCTCGTAATGTTAACAAATCCACGTGGCAAGCGGTGATTATTTTCCACTTTTATGATGAACAATTAGTCTGATTATTAGAAGTCAGAGCAAAACACCATTTAATGGCAACTTACCTTAAAGGTCACCTCTTAACTGTTCCTAGTGCTGTTTAGGATACACACATTTATTTAGTCTTATTGTCACAAATACTACTATGTTGTGCGTGTGAAAGCAGACCAAATGTATCAATTAAAACTCAAAATCTTTATTTATAATCATAGTCCCTGATCCCGCTGAGTAAACAGAGAATAGAAATATTTCTTTCAGTGCGCTAGACAAGAATATGGATTTGCAGACTGGAAACTATGGTCAGTATGTTCATCAGGCTCTCGTAAAAGACGACGAACAATATTCTAATTGTTTCTATATTATTAACCCACCGTCCCACACACAACATGAAGACTTAAAAGGAGTTAAAAACGACTACTTGTGAAGCCCAATGACAAAAGGAGAGAGAGCTAAAAACAGGGACTTGGAGAAAGCTCCATAAAATGAACCACAGAGACATTGGAGGTCCTGAAGTAAAGATTAAATGTCCTTCACCATATTATTCAACAGATAAAACATAAAATGTGATTGATAGCCCACGTGTCAGAGGTTTCATTCCCAGGAGCTTGTTCCCATGAAAGGAAGACCAATGGTAATGCAAAACTGACACCACCTGCTGACAGATGGTAACACAGAGATCAGAGGAAGTGAAGAACTAGCGTGTCAAGGTATGAGAACTGCAGTCTTGGCAGCAGCATCCGCAACCTCATTTCACTTCAGATGAAGGTAACCAGGGACCCACATAAACAACGTAAGTGTTGCTCCATCAAGGGCATTCCTGGACCCATTGCATTAAAGTGTCAGCACACAGAGGCTCTGAGGGGCACAGTGTTGGATCAGTGGACAACTGAAAATCTTGTGTCATTGGATGTGCCGTGTGGCCTCATACAGGACAAAGAGCACGGCTGTAAACAATGAGCAGTGTTCCGGAAGCCGATACTGAAAATCGTTGCCAATGACAAAAACACACCTGTCACCATGGTCAGTCCAAGAGCCATCAGTGTACACGAAGGTACTATCACAAAGTTCTGTGTGAAGGTCGAGAAACTTACAGTGATGGACTTAACTTGGTTCTGAAGGACACTACTTCAGTCTCAAAGGTTAATACAAGCCACCACACAAATCCAAGGTGTGGAAGAGTTTACACCCATCGGCGAAGTGGCAGGTAGCATGTAGTTGATCTGCTGGAGCAATAGCCAAAAGCGAACTCCAGGAGTTAACAGAAGTGGGACGTGCCCCATACTGGCAGTGAAAGGAGTCATCGACGAAGGAGATACAGGATGTGTGGCCACGGACAGCAGATAAAGGGCATGCATATCTGTGGGCAGAAAATGACAGCAGTATGACAGTAGTAGTGTGCGCACACACACACAGCTACTGTAGAAGGCACAAGTGGCCAAACAGACTCTGCAATGGTGGATAGTATTGAGACAGTAAGAGTGACAGACGTGCAGATGAATAAACTACACACTTAGTCTAATTTTGACCGGACAAGAGACTGATACAATCTGAGGAGGGTGGTCTGATCCACTCCCCAAGAAGTACCACCCAGGACACGTAGGACATTCAGGGACTGCATAAACAGGTGGCCAGGTAAGACGCATGAGAGGACCAAGAAACTTTCCTTTCAGTATTTACCCCAGAAATTTTGTAATTTCAATGAACAAAAAGAGCAACAGGCCCAAGATGTCAAAACAGTGGAAGAAACCAATTGCACCACCAAAATTTCATACATGCTCCACGAGTATAGACAATCAAGACACCACATAAGGCATCAATCAAGGAGACAAGTCCGTGGAGAACTTCAACAGATGGCAAATTCATCAGCAAAAATGGAGGCCGAGATGCCCAATGGGAGAAGGGCCATAATAGAGTTAATGGCGATAGCAAAGTGGACGACACTCAGGACGGACACTGGGGCACGCCCTTTTCCTGGATAAAGGTGAGAAACATGCCAGAACACACATGTTCCTTTGAAAACTAGCCATTAAAAAATTCCTGGAGGAAATGGGGCATGTGGATTCAAACCCCATGTGTAGAGAGTACAGAGAATATCAGTCCCGCACCAGGTCTCTTAGGCTTTCTCGAAATCGAAAAACACAACTCCAGTCTGGTATTTACGTAGAGAACTGTTCACGACATGGATTGACAAGATGGTCAACTGCAGAACAGAGTGCTCAAAAACCACACTGTGCAGTGGTTAATAAACTGCGAGACTCTAGCCACCATAATAGATGAGCACGAGTCATACGTTCCACAGTTGGTGGGAGAAATGGAACGATAACTAGAAGGAAAGTTTTGGTCCTTGCCAGGCTTGTGTGTGAATATGACAGTGGCTTCACTCCAGCATCTGGGAACTGTGCCCTCTGCCCAGATGTGATTATACTAATTAAGCAGAAACTGCTTGCTCACAAGAGCAAGGTTCTGCCACATCTGAATGTGAACAGTTTGGTCCTGAGGTGGAGGATCAGGACGAAGCAAGACCATGATCCAGCTGCCTCATGGTAAAGGCGGAATTGTAGCTCTCACCATTCTGATAAGAGAAAGGTATTGCTCAAACTCCCTCTGCTCATTTCTGATGGAGAAAGACAGGGTGTTAGTGCATAGAGCACAAAATCTCCACAAAATATCAGATCCAGATGTTGGAGATAGTAGCAGATGATGATGTAGTGAACCCTTCTATGATGCTGAAATCAGAGGTTGGCCCTCTTGACTAAAGATGATGTGAAAGTTAACAGAACTGGTAAAGGAAAAAGCCAAAATATTGTGGCAGGAAGTTTCAAACATCAGTTAGTTCTCCTGAAATTTTGTGGAACAAAGCTAGCTTTCCTGCTGTCCTGAAGCATGCGATGACACTGCACGCAACTGTTTGTAACAAATGCAGTCTGCCATTGTAGGGTGACTGCTAAATTGTGCAAATTGCGTCACTGCATGCCTCAGTGCACCAAGGAACGGGGACACAGCTGGTTTCAATTGCCAGGTTATGTAAACGCCAATGCGCAGAATTGCGGAGACTTGTCACAAGACACTCCAGGCATTTTGCGTTAACAGCTTCTCCACTCAAAGAAGGTAAGCATTTTGTGTGCATTGTCCAGCTCACACGTTACTGGCCACTTTGAACAGTCTTAAAATATCTTGAGATCTTCAACACTTTCTATGCATAATTAACAGATTTAGAGAAATTTTATACCATATTCCAACAAGATGGTGCAACTCTCCACACATCAAACCAAAGTATGGCTCACGTTACCAACATGTTACCAGAAGATAGACATCATTAGAGAAATTAACAATAAGCCTGCAGAATTATGGCTTGTTGTTGGTAACATCACCACATGAAGTCAGAGATGACTATGACCGTGGCCACCCCTTCCAGTATCTCTTACAAACAACTACCACAAGCTTGTGTCTGTGTATGTGCGGATGGATGTGTGTGTGTGTGTGTGTGTGTGTGTGTGTGTGTGTGTGTGTGTGTGTGTGTGTGTGTGTGTGTGTACACCTGTCCTTTTTTTCCCCTAAGGGAAGTCTTTCCGCTCCCGGGATTGGAATGACTCCTTACCCTCTCCCTTAAAACCCACATCCTTTCGTCTTTCCCTCTCCTTCCTGAAGAAGCAACCATCGGTTGCGAAAGCTAGTAATTCTGTGTGTGTGTTTTGTTCATTGTGCCTGTCTGCCGGTGCTTTCCCGCTTGGTAAGTCTTGGAATCTTTGTTTACAAAGAACTACATTTTTTTATGTTACAATCACTTATTCTTTTTTAGGTAGTTCATTGTTACTTTAATCTTGGGCATGAGGTGTGCCAGTTTTATGTAGGATACCCTATATTTAAAAATGCCATCAATGGGAAACCAATCTAATGGTAACCATTTCTGAATGAAAGATTTACCAATAGTCACTGCAGCCATAAGATCACTCTCAAATATAAGACAGAGACAGACACTCTCCCTCTATTGTAAATCTCCAAATTCTCAGCACCACCTTCCACAACACACATGGAACCAATTTATTAGGATTACTATGACAGATTTTCTGTGGACTCTCAAACTCCAGATTAGTACTAATAAGGAGGCTGGACTTTGAAACTGTTAGAGATGAACTCTCCTCAAAATGAAATGTTTTTATGAGCAGCCTTCCATTACTTTCGCATTACAGCCAATCATTTTGTTAAAGCCATTAATGGCAAAATATACTGAGCATTAAATCCTCCTTTATATTGCATTACAAACCAACAAATGTTAATTTCTTCCACTTTTTTTATATAGATTTTGTGACATTTGCTTACCACTCATCCTTTATAGGATTGTTTAAATCTATGGCAATATGCTTTGCCAACTAATTGGGAACCAAATGACTGCCCATGGATAGATATCAATTTAAAATTAGCCGCCCCTCATGAATTTTCCAAAATTGAGTTCAATGGTAAACAACGTACCACAGTATAATGTTTTAATTGCCTCACATGCACATTATCTAATTCACAAATAATAATGTTCTGTAAGGTGTATCACAATGATGACGTTAAATGGACAATACAGTCTATAATACAATTTCCACTATGGTCACACAGCTTGATCACCATTAATTTGTTATGCATCTGTAATCCAATTACCTTCCTCTAAACCAAATTGACCACATGCAGGAGTATGGCATATTCTCCCTCTTAGATCTTTTGACATGCTCCTTTACCTTTTGACATCTATCTTTACCCACAGAAGTTCATTTCTAGTCTTAAATGGAAATGTGTATCTTAATATCCTTAACAGTTCTATCTGCTGGGCAGATATGATACATATTATGTAACACACTTTGCGATTTTGAGTGCAAAAGTTGCTTTTTTCTCTAATCGTCTACTCCCAGTGCTATCAGGATCACAGAGACTTCTGCATCAAAATCGAAAGTTTGGCTCTAAGTGGGTGCCACAGAAGTAGTTAACATCCAGCGGTGTCCCAGT
The DNA here is from genome assembly GCF_023897955.1 of Schistocerca gregaria. Classification (NCBI taxonomy): domain Eukaryota; kingdom Metazoa; phylum Arthropoda; class Insecta; order Orthoptera; family Acrididae; genus Schistocerca; species Schistocerca gregaria. The sequence continues at coordinate 168,861,734 of NC_064927.1, read as the reverse complement.
TTTGGCCATAGTTTAAATATAAACTCACAGCATTCAGGGAAAAGTAAAAATTTAAGAAATTAGTCTTCTCCAAAATCACTCTAGAACTTTTAAATAACAAGGATGGTAGATTGCTACAACCTTATACTGGCTTTTTAATTTGTTACACTTAAGACTTCAGGTTGCTTCTCTGATCAGGTTGTAAATGGCTTTCATGCTCTTCTAAGCCATGAACATGAAAGCACTAGAAAGTCCAATGAATTGCTGATTGCACTTTGTACACATGCATGGTTGCAGAAGGGTGAAAGTGTGTAGATGCAGATGAAAACAGGCTGAGTCAGGCCTACCATACAGACAATTTTTCCAAGTAACAATGTAGCCAATCTTTGTGCTGTTTTGGTCATACAATAAAAAATATTTGGAGTTTATGAATTTAGCAATTTTTAGCTATTTTAACACATAAGATTACCATCTCTCTCATCTTGTGAGCCATGTCACTATTGACAATGTTTTTCCGTGCATCATGAAAAGGATCAAGAGCTGTTAAATCTGGTACTCTGGTGGCAAAAATCACTAGCTCTAGTCTAACATTTCACAAACAGTACTGTCAAGGAAGGAAAATTTGGTGAAAAGAATCATGTAGTCACAAATCCGACACTCATAAAAATACTATTTCACCAGCATAAAATTAATGTTTGTTCTATGAAGTTGCTTAATGACAAATATTAAATGTGTGCGCATTACCTCTAAATGCAATAGAACTGTATTAAGGGATTGTGTTCTGGTGATGTAACAGGTTGGAAGAGAGGGTAAAGAGCTAAAGTAAGGTAGGCCACCAGAGTGTTGTCATTTACTTCCCTTCTTCATAATTCTGCAAACTATAGAACAAGCAAGTGATTAGTCACTCCACAGCTTTGTCACTTCTGTACCGTATCTTATGTGTCATTGGAGGCACAGTAGTATATTTTCCACAAAGTGCATTAACACTACTGGGATTAAAGACAAGTTACCAACAATGTAATTCACCCTGTATCGTAACTAACATTTTTTCTGGGAAATACAAGTTTCCAATCGCAAGTGCTGTTTGCTCTTCAGTTTGCAGATTTTTTTATTCCTCAACAGCATTTCGTAACGATCTCATATGAGTGGACAAAAATAACTTCACTTAGCTCGTATTTCTATACAAGAGCTTATTCGGCTTATTGAGTGAGTAATTATTTACAGGTTTTAGAGGAGCTATTATCAACTGTCCCAAATGTAACATGCTGATAATATGCATTTAACAATACTGGTTTCATTGTCTCCACTAACAATGGCTGATACTTTTTACAAGATGAGGGCCATCAAAAGTATCTCCCCAGTCGCAGCCCTCCCAGTATCTGAAGAGACCCACAGGCTTAAATTTGCACTCTGCGACAGAAGTAGGTCACCTTTGAGCTTTTGGAACTTCAGATAATTCAACCAAGTCAAGCAACGTATTTCAGCAGGTTAGTGTTCTGAACTTTAACATGATCAGTCCATTACCATCAGACATATTCACACCCACCTTGGAAGTACACTGTGGGCGCGTGGTAAATGACTCCACTTAGTTCAGCCCACTCTGGAAGTGCCAGCAATTCCCAAATAGGAAAAGTTATGCAGTATATCAGTAACAAGTAATGGTTTCTTTTGTTGATTTTGTTTCGGAGAACGAAAACAAGTAAGGTCACTAGCACCCATGAATCTTTGGACACTAACACCAAAAAGAAGTTAAAACAGCTACATATTAAGCCCAATTGATAAAAGGAAAGAGCTAAAAACAAGGACTCCTCTGGGAGAAAGGTCCACAAAATATACTGTAGAGACAGCAGAGTTCCCAAACCAAAGTTAACTTCACTTATCATTAATCCATTACTTTGTGACTAACGTTGCGGTGCACAGATATGTTACAGAACTGCATCACCCCTAGCCTACGAGATAAATACGTGCTGGAATGTACGACGTTAATGCAGGATGGCTGCAGACCGTATTATTCTTTTCGGACCTCTTGATAAGTATGGGAGTATGGAAGTGTGATTACGCATGTCAATCACATCGCAATTACGGGCAGCATGGGGTTCACGCCTGAGCCTCAGGACGTGCGCCAGCAGCACACGTCGGGTGTTTCAAGCGTCAACTTCGCGTCTTAATATCTCGGGATGTAATGGGAATATTGGGATGCAATCAACGCCATTGTGTATGTGCTTCGTCAAGCTATGGATTGCTGCATAAAAATATAAGAGGTCCATTTAAAAAACACAAGTGTGTTAAAACACATAAGCTTTCGTTTTAGAATGTTTCCAAACATGTACATTCATGGGCCCCAGCCCTACATTGATACCTGTGAAAGTCTTTTTGCAATAGCTGTTATTGTTCCAGAAATATTTTGGGTGGACAAAATAGCTGGGACACCCTGTATAGTTATTATACTTAGGGCAAATGTTTTATTATATTCTATCCCTATAAGGAATGCCAAATAAGGAAACAGCACTTGGCACATTATCAGATCTTTCATTATGGCTACAGAAACAGGAGCCCCTACCTGGTATTAAGCTTCAGAATACGAAGCTGTACACTTTAAATTTATCAAAGAGTTGAAACTGAGCAATAATATGGAATGAAACACTTCATTTCAAATAATAAAACAAAAAATAAAATCAGAAAACAAATGGCCTGAGGTGCTGGAGTTGGTAGAGAGTTTCTTTTTTTTTTTTTCTTTTTCTTGTTTTTGTCATTAGCACCCGATCTATGACTTCGGAAAAGGTAAAAAACGAAAATGGAAACCAGTAGCAATGGGAACGACACTAAAAAAAATTGGAGAAACAAAGCAGAAGGAAAGCTTAAAAACCACTACAGAAAAGGGTTGGTTGTCTCCAAAGAGCTTCAAATGACTGCCGTCATCTCACTGGCCCTTATAAACTCGAGAACGCGACTGAGCGCGTGTCATCTGCTAAAATGGACGATATTTCAGGCGACAGCTGTAGACAGACGCGTAACGTAGTAAAATAGGGGCATTCAAGTAAAAGGGATCTTACCGTCCACAGCTGAGAGCAGTGGGGACAGAGTGAGGGAGGATCGCCGCTTAAAAGATGTTGATGGCTAAAAAGACAGTGCCCTATCCGGAGTCTAGTTAAAATTACCTCCTCCCTACGACGTGTTCGGGAGGAAGAGGTCCAAGTACAGGGAAGAGCTTTCACATCCCACAATTTATTATGGGGAAGTGTCGACCAATGTGCATGTCATAAAAGAACAACACGACGACAAAACACTCCATAGATCAGCGAAGGGAATCGTGCTAATAGCTGGCCGAAGAAGAGAGACTGCAGCCTTGGCCACTATATCGGCCGCCTCATTTCCACAGATACCAACGTGTCCTGGGATCCAGAGAAATCCACCGAGACCCCCCCCCCCCCCCCCAAAGTGGAGCAAGCGTAGGCAGTCCTGAATCCGGCGAACCAGAGGGTGGACAGGGTAGAGAGCTTGGAGACTGAGGAGAGAGCTGAGAGAATCTGAACAGATAACATACTGTATCCGCTGATGGCAACGGATGTATTGGACAGCCTGGAGAACAGTGTAAAGCTCCGCAGTATAAACCGAACACTGGTCGGGAAGCCGAAATCGATTCGGAGTGTCGTCAACAATATAAGCACTCCATACACCAAACGATGTTTTTGAGCTATCAGTGTATATAAATGCGGCACCCTTTATTTGTGCACATTGAGCAGAAAATGCCCGATGATAAACAAGTGAAGGGGTACCATCCTTGGGAAACCGACAAATATCACAGAGCAGGCAGGTCCGGGGACAGAGCCAAGGCGGTGCTGTACCCCAAGTTGTCAAGAAAGTTTTAGGAAAGCGGAAGGAAAGAGAATGGAGCAGTTGACGGAAGCGGACTCCCAGTGGTAGTAGGGAGGAAGGGCGGCCTGCATACCCTAAATCCAAGGAGGCGTCGAAAAAATGTCATGGGCCAGATCAGCAGGCATGGAAGGCAGATGGCTAGCATAACAACTTAGAAGGACAGCTCGGCGATTGGACAGCGGAGCTTCAGCTGTCTCAGCATAAAGGCTTTCCACAGGGCTGGTGTAAAAAGCTCCAGACACTAAACGTAATCCACGGTGGTGGATAGAGTCGAAACGCCGAAAAATAGACGGCTGAGCAGACGATTAAACTATGCTTCCATAGTCCAATTTCGAGTGCACTAAGGTGCGATAGAGGTGGAGGACCACTCTGTCCACTTCCCATGAGGTACCATTCAGAACACGGAGGGTATTTAGGGATCGCAGACAGCGAGCCGAAAGATAGGAAACGTGGGAGGACCAGCACAGTTTTTTGTCAAACATAAGACCCAAGAATATAGAGACATCCAAAAACGGGGGGGGTGACAGGTCCTAGATGTAAGGAAGGTGGAAGAAACTCCATATGACGCCAAAAATTAACACAAATGGTCTTACTGGGAGAAAAGCGGAAGCCTGTTTCGATGCCCCAAGAGTGTAGGCAATCGAGGCAGCTTTCAAGACGTCATCCAAGAAGGCTGGTCCGTTGAGAGCTGTAGTAGATCACAAAATCGTCCATAAAGAGGGAGCCCGAGATAATCCATAATTGGATTTATGGCAATGGCAAACAGTACAACACTTCGCACAGAGCCCCATTTTCTTGGGAGAAAGTACAGGAGAGAGTAGTGTTCACCCATACTTTAAATGTGCGATGTGACAAATTCGCGAAGAAAAAGGGGCAACCGACCGCGAAAGCCCCAAGATAACAGTGTGCGGAAGATGCCTGTCCTCCAACAGGTATCGTATGCTCTCTCCAGGTCAAAAATATTGCTACTGTTTGGCGTTTCCGGAGAAAATTGTTCATGATATAAGTGGAGAGAGCAACAAGATGGTCAACTGCAGAATGATGCTTTCAGAAACCGCATTCGGCAGGTGTTAAAGAGAGCGGCACTCCAGCCACCAAGCTAAACGGCAATTCACCATACGCTCCAAAACCTTACATACTCTACTAGTGAGAGAAATGGGGCGATAGCTAGAGGGGAGATGTTTGTCCTTTCCAGGTTTCGGAACAGGGACGACGATAGCTTCCCGCCATCGTCTGGGAAAAGTACTGTCGGTCCAAATTCGATTATAAAGGTGAAGGAGGTAACGCAGCCTATGGTATGATAAATGCAGCAACATTTGGATGTGGATACCATCCGGGCCTTGGGCAGAGGAGCCAGAAGAAGAGAGTGCATGTTGGAGTTCCCACATGGAGAAAACAGTATTGTAGCTTTTGCGATTTTGAGATGAGAAAGCAAGAGGTCGCACTTCCACTGCAAGTTTCTTCGGGAGAAATGCTGGCGAGTAATTTGAAGAGCTCGAAACCTCAGCAAAGTGCTGACCCAATGAGTTAGAAATTGCGACGGGGTCCACTAATGTATCATGCACAACTGAGCCCAGAGACCAGGGAGAAACTAGGCACGCCTGATAGCTGCCGAATCTGACTCCAAACTTCTGAAGAGGGAGTGAAGGTGTTAAATGAACTAGTAAAGAAGTCCCAGCTTGCCTTCTTGCTATCGCGGATGACGCGACGGCATAGCGCACGGAACTGCTTATAGCGGATACAGTTGGCCAAAGTAGGATGGTGTCTGAAAACGCGAAGAACACATCGCCGCTCACGTATTGCGTCACGGCATGCCTTGTTACACCAAGGAATTGGGGGGCGCCGGGGCAATTCGGAGGTGCGAGGTATTGAACATTCTGCAACTGTAAGAATAACGTCTGTAATATCAGTGACCTCATCATCGACGCTAGGAAAGTGACGGTCATCGAATGCCGCTAGAGACGAAAAAGTGTCCAATCGGCTTGGGCAAACTTCCACCGCCTCTGGCGCATATATGGCAGTTGTGGCTGCAATCTAAGAACACATGGAAAGTGGTCACTCGAGTGTGTATCAGCAAGGGCAAACCATTCGAAGCACCGAGTTAGCGGAACAGTACCGACCGAAAGGTCCAAATGAGAGAAATTTGTCGTGGAGGCAGACAAAAATGTAGGCCCCCCAGTGTTGAGGCAAACAAAATCCACTGCGTGGAAGATGTCTAGCAATAGTGAGCCACGCGGACAAGGATGTGGAGATCCCCAAAGCGGGTGGTGGGCATTGAAGTCCCCAACCACCAAATGAGGTGGGGGGGGGGGGGGGGGGGAGGAGCTGGCCCAGGAGATGAAGGAGATCAGCTCGTGCCATTGATGTGGACGATGGAATGTATACAGTACAAAGAGAGAAGGTGTATCCAGAAAGGGACAGACGGACGGCGACTGCTTGGAAGGAAGTGTTTAAGGGGATTGGGTGATAATGGAGAGAATTATGGAGAAGAATCATGAGTACTCCATGTGCTGGAGTGCCTCGAACAGAGAAGAGATCAAATCGGGCTGACTGAAAAATGAGGGAAAACAAAGCGGTCTTGGGGACGCAGCTTTGTTTCCTGAACACAGAAGATGACCGGCGAGTAGGATCATAAGAGGATTGTCAATTCAGCCCAATTCGCTCGAAAGCTGTGGATATTCCAATGGATAATGGACATAGGGTGGACAGAAAATGGAAGAATGTGACCAAGGTTGCCGTCAACGACTGCTCAGAGCTTGCGACCGACAGCGTGGAACAGCACTCAGCCGAAGATCTGTAGGTGAGGGGCAAAGATGGGGGATAGGGAAGGAAGCGGAAAAGGAAGGTATACAGCATGGAAAGGAAGGAGGGCCACATTAGCTCGGGGGCCTGTGCTCACTATGCACGTATCCACAAAATAGTTGTGCACCCCGTGGGGAGTTGAGAGAGAGAGAGAGAGAGAGAGAGAGAGAGAGAGAGAGAGAGAGAGAGAGAGAGAGAGAGAGAGAGTACTAAGGATCTAAGTATGAGGCCAAAAGCTGTATTGGTCTTAATTGGGCCTGTCTGCAACTTTATTGATCTTTGCTTTAAGTAGACATCTGTCTTTTCCTAGAGTGATACAGAATACGAATGGAGTTTCCATTGTTAAACAACACATTATAGTCTTCTGTAATTATGCAATTGTATTTCAATTCATCTGAAAGTCCTAGTGCAGACCAAGTTGCAGGGAAAGTATTTCACTGCAAGCCAATGAGCATGGCCCTCCTCCCAGGGTGTACCCAGAGAATGGATGGCCGCAGAATCATAAGCAGCAGCAGCACTGAAAGAGCCATTACCAACTGCATATTCAGCTGTAGGGAAATGACCAGCTGTTTGGAGCTTGATACATTTCTTACAAATACCATTTGCTGTAATACCATCTACTCTGATCAGGGGCTCTCCCCAAAGGTGCCATCCAGCCACAGCAAGGGCCATCTGGCACAGTGACTGTTGCCAGGAGTTCTGATGTCCCAGAATGACAAGCAACTATTTCTAGGCATACAAGGGGAGGCAACAGCTCAGGTATCAGAAGTGTGGTCCCTGTGCTGTCAGCGAGCTTGGCCAGATGGGTACTTAATAGCCCCACCACGAGGACTGGCTAAACCTGCTGGTGACCAAATGGGACAGAGGGGACTACAGCAGGAAAGAAAGATGGAAAGAGAGGAGGAGAGGTATCCACACCATATATGTTAGGGAGAGATTTCTTCCCCAAATGGCTCACATTATAAAGAGAAAATTGGGAAGTGGAGGTCAAACCCTAAAGGGGGACAAAAAATGCCAAAAAGGTAGGACTGAAAAGAAATGGCAAGGGGAACAAAAACCAGAAGGAATACAAGAGACTTGTTGGATAGTCAGGTCAGCACAAGTAACACCAAGAGAGGAGAAGGAATGAGGAAAGGGAGTGCCACTGGGTAGAAAATTCAGACCAGGAAGAAAGGGCCGCAATAGTTCCAGGACATGTGTGCACCATGCACTAAAGAACTGGGAGCCCCAGGAGCGGAGGGGCAGCAATGAAATTATATAAAGATGAGTGATATATAGTCACAGTGTAAATTTTGAATAGTGACAATGCTAGACAGGGCATTCATCTGTTAAAATACATAGATTATCTATGAAACAATGGAAAAGCCAGGATGGAATGTAACAATCTTATGACACTTGCATAGTCACACAACACCAGTCTCTGGCAGCTAAAGCCAATTTGGCTTATATTGTGAAAGTCCTTTTGTTGTGGACATCTGTGACTCAGTATCTCCGATATATGGTAAGTAGCAATATCCTTTTCATAATACTGATAGATTATACATAGGCAATGGAAAAATGGTTATAAACCTGCAACAAAAGCAGGCATAAAGGCAATGTAATTTGCACACCAAAACTGAAACCTTTGACAACTATAACTTGTTTCGAGTTACATTTAGTCTTGCAAGGCTGCCTTAAATTACTCTGACAAAACTATCACATATTCCCCTTTTGGAATGGAGGTTGTGATGACAGATCTGTCTGTAGCAAAGGCTAGGTTGGCAGTAATTATTACAAGATACTGGTGAAGACAAAATTGTGTGTTGAGTAGTTCAGCTACAGTTACTCATATAGAGATTGTCCTTAAAATTAGTTTAAATGTTTTACTAAAATCGCAAAAATCTTAAGATCAGAACTACTCTATGGTAATATTACTACCAGGATTTGGCACTATTACCACTCACTGCTACAAAACATGTCTGCCAAGAGCTCTCAGTTGGTCATTTATTACCAGTTATTAGTTTCTTGTGCTCCCATACCTCAATGGTGAAGGCTGTGACTCTTACTCCACGAAACAATGCCCCAATTCTAAACTTAAATATTGTCACACTACAGATAAACTTTATATGAGCAGCACATTTCCTTTATTTGGGCATGTAGCATTATCTTCAACTTTGATGTACCTGCAATGTCCCTATCAGCAAGGTTAAGTCCACCACAATGACCAAGACTGCGGCAGCCAATTTTAATGTTTGGAAGAGAGTTTGTGGTAAAGAAAAACCAAGTAGCTCTAAAAAACTCAGTTAACAATTTATGAAACAGTCAAATGCACTGTGCAACATAATTAAGGAAACAATGCACTGTCCTACCACCTTCCAAACTGGATGCCTAAAAGTAAGGGTATGGCAATGTAATGCTGTCTTATCAAATTATCAACTTTACAGGAAATGGAAAATTAAGTCAGTACCAGGAAGTTGCTGTAGTTATTGCTATATATTCCGAAGGCCACACTGATGTCAAGTGGGGAAAAATGGTCAAGAAATATCAGCAGGTTCAACGAACATCAGCAGCAGCATGTTTTCACATTTTTACACTACATGAATTAACTATAAATGCTAACCTGCTTATATTTTCAGTACTAAATTAATGTATAGTGTTTTCAAAACCAATGACATTTGTGGAAATATAGCACTGAACACATTTGTTAGGTTTCAATTTTCCCCATCTCACTGGAAGTCAACTTATCCCAGAATATTCTTGTTAATTTTAATATTTTTTGTGTTTCACACCAGTCGTTGATACTTACATTTCTGTCAATAGTAGTATGCTAGTTTTGCCCTGTAATATACTGAGCTTAAAGCACTTCCACTCACCTGATCAAATGCTTCACTTTCTGCAGAACCAACATAAATTATTTTCCATTCGAGATCTTCCTGGAGATCTTCTACACACTCAAATGTTATTTCAAACTGAAATGGATTCAAGAAAGCCGACGGATTGTCGAGTACAACAACATTCATCACCTGGACTTTAGCCATGTTTTCAATGCACCAATGTTCCTGTAAAGAATAAAAGCTTCCTGAGCACTTCTACAATTAAAGAACAATTTACATTCTCATAAAAAAAACACACACACACACACACACACACACACACACACACACACACACACACACACAATGTTTCCAACTACTAATGGGTGGTTGATATTTCCACTATGTTATTCGTGAAGTATCAATCCACATCACAGGAAAATGTTTCTGGCCAGCTACTGCATGGCACAGCAAATTCTGATCTTTAGGCTAGGCTGAGATTTTTGTATGTGGTTTGAAAATTGAGTAGATCTGGCAACTAACACTAACTGGAACCTAAGTAGGCAGAATGCATGTGGAATACTAAAAAGTACAAAAATAAGATTCACTGCATAAAACAGTCTTAAGAAGGAAAGGACAGCAGTTGCCTGAACAATAAATTTACAAGCCAATACAGTAGGCTTTTTTTATTAAATTCAATAAATAATGTATTTTGAAGATAATTTCATTCCGTTATCTTTACATAATCCATTGAGCCTTGAACCAATGCTCCTCTTCTGAAGGTACTATCTGAGATGCTGTTTTAAAATGCAAGCTATGAAATTAATTTTTTTGTCAAAATATGTAGGCCTAAATCCATCACACCATGAAATTGGTTTTCTGAAATTTCAAGTACTTCTTTGAAAGATATGGTGTTACACATGTCCCAAAAATTCTAGACACAAATAGGTCATTCGGGTCAAGTTGCAAAAAATGAATGCAATCTTCCAGTCATCTTTCCTAACAAGTTATTCCCACTACTACTTATATAGTATGTTTTTTTTTTTTTTCAAATACACACACCTTTTAAAAATTTACTAAAACCTTTGAGTATTAATAACCAACAGCACTTCACTGCATATGTAACGTCACTAGGTACTATTGTGGAGCAAATGACAACATATTACAATGAAAACTTTCTGCCATTATGGATAGAGCCTTAATAAGAAACCCAATTACACACATGCACCCAACAATTACAGGTTCTAGTGGGATCTTTATAGCACATGAGCACAAAATGGTACATATCTGAGCAGTGTATTGGTAGTAAATTTCAAAATTAAAATGAAGGGCATTAACAGTTCACCAACAGCCTACTAATAAATTATAAAACAAGGAGTTTAACTACTTACAACACCAATTATCCCTTTTATGAAACAATGTAATACCTTTTCAAATGCCAGCAGGTTTGTGCATTGTCCACACGTATGTTTGTCCTACACCACCTGTCCCGACAAGATGATATCCCAGTTCCTCCAGAGAATCTAGGACCTCACGTGGCACTTTCTCACAGACGTAAACGTAGCTAAAAAAGAACTTCATAGACATAAACAAGTAAATGGTTATCAACCATAAAAGTTGTCAGATAAACAATTCAGGACTTACAAGTTATTCCCAGGATCAACTTTTTTAACAGCACCAAGTTTAAGCATTAACTCCGGATCAGAATTCTCATCACCGACAATCGTTGGGCCTCTTTCCTATATAAAGGAAAAAACTCAAGATTAGTCATGCCATGGGTCATTCATTATATACAGCATGCTTTTCCACAGCAACACTCTGGCATGTAACTATCGTGGAAGGACAGGAGAAACTGGCTGAAGCAATGACAAAATACACAACGCTTGGAAAATTTCTATGCAAGTAAGTATTCACAATTCTTAAAAACCGTTCACAAGCTACAGGCATAGCGTGCACAGTATAAAAAATTGTACTGTTTACAACAGAACAGCATAGGTTTACAAGTTACTTACAGAAATAGGAAGCCACATATCAAATTGGGAAATGTCACAAATAACAAGGCAACATACAATCACTTAAGTGATAAGACATCTTTGTCTCTTTCTCGCAAGGAGACACAAAAGCATATATAGCAGAGAAACTGGCAGTGTTAAATACATATAGAACTGCTGTTTACTTATACATATTTCAAGCAAATTGCTGGACTAATTTAGAGTGATATTCCAGTAATAATACTTCCCTGCGCAAACTGCGAAGGAGTTCGTAAATTTATTACCGCTTAATTCTTAAGACAAACCGTGCACCTCACATTTAATTTAACAGTAGATATGCTCTCAAATAACATGGCAATGTCCAATACAATACTACTGTTTCCGCAAATTCTATCTAAACGATAATTGTGAACAATTCTGGAGTAATTGATTCGTAAATGTAACTGGTTTCTATCAATAAGCGCAGTGGAAGTGGAGCTGAAAATAACGGGTTTTCGCTTCCCACAAACAATTATTTTGCAATGCAACGGCGCTCATATTTTGAAAACATAATAACCGTCACGATATACGAAACTTCGTTGTCTTCATTATACTCTCACTATTTCCAATATGCACAGACTTCAAACGCAGTAAATACTCTTACCAATCGTATCTGTGTAGATACTAATACATAAGGCATACTGAACGTAAGGAGATTGCTTAAGCAACGTTGGAAGACAACATTACACACAAAATGTTTAACACGGTATTACTCTTGCCTGTTCAAAGTTCAGCAACTTCCGTCCACACGACCCCTGCAGGAACGCGGGAAACTGCCGCAGCGCGAAAAACTTGAACACATATATTCACACCCCCCACCTCAGTGATCAAGGATGACTACAATATTTATACCGATATGGATCTTCGATACTATAATTATAATTAGCCGCTGAAATTGTAAAAAAAATAGTTTATATAAATAAAACATATATCGCTCGAATACAGTTAGAGGTGTCTTTGGTGCGAAGTTTGAATCACTCATTTCAAGAGCTAAATGGTGGTGACTCATTCATTCTAGATGTCTGCATTCATGAATTGACTATTTTAGTCTTTTTATCAATTACTCAGGATCACTTAAAAATTATCACAAGCTCATGGAAAGAATCGCGCTGCTGAAATAATAATACTTATGCCCACTAAATTAGCAATGCCCACTAAATTAACAATGTATCTATATAAACTATTATGTTAATTTCAAATGAACAAATATGATCTGTGGAGAAGCAACGTAATGGGCGTGGGCTATTGTTAGGAACCTTACAGCTGCTGCGTTTAAATCTTTTGCGAAACCTATGAAAATGCCAAATTCAGAGGCCACGAACAGGTAGCAGTCCTGAGTCCTATTTATAAAACACTTGTTTGCTAGTTGTTATTCATTACAATGATTTGCAGTGACATAAACCACCACAAAATGAGTACTTAATTGTTCCTGAAGACAGCCTTCAGCTTCCAAACATGAAGTGTCTCACTGACCATCTTTACTTCCTGTGGAAGGTTGTCGAAAATCAGTGCTGCAGAATGACACTCCTTTCTGAACAGTATGCGAGCACGATGAAATTTTCGTAATTGCGAGTCGCTTATTAATACTTTTTAAGTTCTCATTAAAGAGCGCCATAATATGCTATGATTGTCTTTCTAAATTATTGCCATTATGACGATGCTAATACACTAAGATGTAAATTATTTTCTTCTTGATTCGTGAATATAGGCCCAAGATTATATATATATGACTGGATAACATGATAAGGAAGTAGGAATATATGAGGAAAAAAAGCATTGAGATTGAAAAAGACGAAATATAGATAAAAATAAGGGGAAAAAATAAACTGTGGTGGCAATAATATGTTCATAATTTGCATTCCTGACTTTGCAGCAGTGTTTATGTATTATGGACAACTCTCACAAGACAAAATGTATGATTGCTTGTTACAGTTTTTCCTCTCATAATGCCTGTTTGTAATGCACAGGAATGCAGTTCAGTATAGTAGTCGATGATAGCTGACACCGCTACATGTAAATACTCTCTATTCTCTTTAGAAGTCGGTAAAGATTCACACACAGAAATATCGGCCATCTTCTGAGGTTCTACCCACAAATATTTCCGTTAGAACCTTAAAAAGACAAAACAAATATTGGTGGAAACGTTGTAAAGCTTGAACGAAAACTTGCATTTTTAAATTTTGTTAGTAGAAAAAGTGAATAGGCCAAATTACAGTCGAATCAAAAAAGGCAGTAGTTTCTCAGATCGATGTATATATGTGTCTATTGTTATAATCTTGGGTCTATATTCACGAATCATTAAGGAAATAAATTACATCTAAGAGTAATAGCAGCATCGCAATGGTAATAATTTATAAAAAGAATCAAATCATATGAAAAAATATACGAGACCTTACATTACTTCCACAATGAAAACATAAGTCGATCTTAGAAACTACTGCCTTATTTGACTGGACTGTCATTTGGCCTATTTACTTTTTCTACTAATAAAATTTAAAAGTTGCAGGCTTTAGTTCAAGCACTACAACGTTTCCACTGTGTTTATTATAGCTTTTTAAGGATCTAACAGGTATATTAATGGGTAGAACCTCGGAAGAAGGCCGATATTTCTGTGCGTGAACCTTTACCCATTCTTAAAGAGAATAGGTAATATTTACACGTAGCAGTGACAGCTACCATCGACTACTATACTGAAAGGCATTCCTGTGCATTACAAACAGGCATTACGAGAGCAAAAGCTATAACACCATATCATATGTTTTGTCTTGTGAGAGTTGTCCACAATACATAAACACTGCTACAAAGTCAGTAATGCAAATTATGAACATATTACTGCCACCACAATGTATTTTTCCCTTATTTATATCTATATTTCGTCTTTTACAATCTCAATGTCATTCTTGCACGTATATCCCCACCTCCTTATCGAGTTATCCAGCCATTTATCTCTCTTTCTCCTTCCTGTCCGTTGTTTACTTAATCGTTTCCTTTCATTCTTTCCAAGCAAATTCAGTTCTTTGTATCGATGTCAATGAGAAAGGTAAGTCCAATCTTCGTGATATGAATTTTATGATGCTGCCTAATCTAACATCAGTTGTAGAGCTAATTTTGTACTTAAAAATATGGAGAGTAATGGAAAAGTACATTTCTGAACTAAAATTCACAATTTCTCCTATGGTAACAGGATACTATATGATTTGGATATTTTGATGTGAATTGTGTCCCAAAAATTGACGAATCTTATATATTGAACACAATGAAAATGGGAATATGCGCGATCCATTATGTTCGAGAGAACACTGGTGTACGGGAACTGAAATTTCTTACTGTGTATTAAATGATTTCCAGTTAGTTAATAATAGTTTCAGCAGGGAGTTGCATATATATGGAGGTGTGCCGGTTTATATTAATAAAGCTTTATTAAATGGTAGTACTGGATTATAACTACATAGTAAGTTGCACTTTGAAACGAGAAATATATATAGTTTAAGCATTTAGAAATTGTCATTTTATCACTTAATAGGTCACAAAATGCAGATCAACTAACGTTTTTAGAAAAACTGGAGAATTTATTTAATTTTTTAGTCAACAGATAAGAAAGTATAGTATTGTGATTGGTGGAACATAAATATTGCATTTGAAGTAACAAAAAATATAAATAATGTAAATGAAATTAAAAATCTGTTAAAAACAAGGAACTTTGATATCGTCTGTAATTACTAATGTCAGATTAGTAACCTTTGTTGTAAATTGGCTTGACACTATTGATTTTTCAGTTTTTTTGGGAAGGCTTCTGTGCTAAATGATACATTAATAATATAAGACTCTTGGAAGGCTATGTTGCTTTCACTGTATTTTATTAGGTTGTTTGGAATCCCAACATTCCTAAATTACTTTTTTAATATATCTGTAAGTCTCATACATCTAATATACTTACGGTATGGAGAAACATCATATTGTCATTCATAGGGTATTAACTCTCAAACTAGAATGAGATTTAGTTTGAATCAAGTGTTTGTGGAATATCCTGGCTATCAGCAGTGGGTCCTTAGCAGTTTTGACTTCACTTTTTACACTAAACTTGGCATTTCTTTTCCTTTTTATTACTTCCCAACATGTTTTCATTTTGTAACTATATTTTTTTTATATGTAGGGGTGATTGTCATTCGTTGTATGTAGCATAAAAATTTTCTTCTGCTTTAACTGCTGTAAATTTTTTCATATGGTTCAATGCTTCAGTTTCCCTAGTAGATTTAGTTAACATCCTGAGTATGTCTGTTACATTTCTGTTCCCTGGATTACTCTTGTGTTTGACAACCCCTAAGAAAATGGTGGGATTTCAATGCTGAGCTTTACAGGTCTGATCTTCATCGCAGAGGGGTCAAGAGGAAGGGTGAGACATAGGTAAGAGGAGGTATGACGACCCCTATCCGTCGAGTGACATGTAGACAGTGGAGTTGGGTAGAACTGTAGTGAAAGTTCATACCAATGTGAAGTCATTAATGCACCTTAAACCTCACTTGATCTTCTGAACTCTGGCCTTTCTTTAGTTTGTCTTGCTGTTTGAGGCTTGATTGAGTTACAGGCTGATGTTGCACGACACCATGCTTGCCATTATAGAAGAGGTTTGTATACCTATGAGCCAAATTTCATAGTTCCCTGTCACACTAGGAGAAAATAACGAGGTTTTAAAAGAGTGACTTCTTAACCCTTTTTTGCAATGTTATTACTAATCCTTGTGCTGTCAACATTAATTAGCCTCCTCTCTCTCTCTGTATTTATCATTGACCAATACATTATTCTCAGATTAAATATTCAAGATCAATATAACTTGGATTTCATTAACATATTCAAATTTGTGCATGCTCGTAACTACTTGGAATTATTGTTTCAGACCCATTTATAAAGCTATAGTGTCTTCATATCCATTCTCTGTTATATTAAAACACAAAAACAAATTGATCAGTTGTTGTAGTTTAACATAGT
Source organism: Schistocerca gregaria (assembly GCF_023897955.1). Lineage (NCBI taxonomy): Eukaryota > Metazoa > Arthropoda > Insecta > Orthoptera > Acrididae > Schistocerca > Schistocerca gregaria. The sequence goes on along the minus strand of NC_064927.1, from coordinate 168,845,269 downwards.
CATTTTTAAAATTAACTTTAAAAAATGCTTCTATTTACAAGGAAGGCAACTGTTCAGAGTTAGCACACAATGTATTGCAGAGATCTTGTTTGACTATTAATTTATTGATGTGCTTAGATACTACATCATCAGACATAGAATGAAATCTAAAACCAAACCACATAAAACTGGACACATAAGGCAGCTCAGTTTGAAGTGGTGTGTTTTTCATTCTATATCTTATGTTTATGTATCAAAGTGCATCAATAAATTAATTTGCGACCATGACCTTTCACAATTCATTGCATGCGAATTATATTTTTAGTTGACACTACTGAATTACGTAACCAAACTTTGTATTAATGTAAAGAATCACCAATACGGTTGTGCTAATAAAAGTACTGTTGCATTTACATGGGAATGAAGGTATAGACAATTATTCCCAGTTCATTGTCATACTTACACTCAGTGACTAATCTAAAACTATAGTAATATTATATTGAAATCAAAATACCTCTACAATATTTTTAAACATCCAGTACTGTGCACCTCAGCAAGTGCATATTGTCAATTACAACACATTTTAAACTTCTTGCATTACAGTAAATAGTAATGTGTTACTTTAACATTAGCCAGAAATTAAAAGGATTTACTACAGCCTGGGATAAGATACCTATCACAGCATGTATCAACATTTTGCCACATTAAAAAGTTTTTATTTTTGTAGATGAAGGCAAATGCTGGTTTTGTTGTAACACTAACTATTCTCATACACAAACAAACGACTCAAAACTTACACTATTGAATAAACAGAAGCAGAACAAGAGCAGATCCATCTACTGTTACTTACTGAAGCCCTTGGTAGGCTACAGGAGAAGTTCACAACACCTGTAAGCTAAAGTAGTAACTACGTGGAAATGAAGAGAGCAGTAGAACACAGGAGGTCATGGAGAGAAACTTCCTGCTTCACGCACAACACATGTCATGCTAGACAGCATAACAGTGATCGAGTAGGGTTGAACAGAAACTGTCCTGCCTATGTTGCTTACACCTCTCTCTGATGGGCTCAGTGTAGTGTTCATAAATCTAAACACATAACCATAGATTAAAATGATCTCGTATTTAATATTTAAACAAAGAGGGTCAGCTCCTCCTTTATAATGGAACAATGCCACAGTGAGGCCAATTAATTACAGATGCTTACATTCATTTTTAAAGTGTCACCTAACCAATATCGGTTTATAGTACACGCATACATCATCTGTTGTCTGTTGTTACTAATATTTGTAAAATATGAATTCACACAATTACAAAAGAAATCTTGGCTGACAGGCTCTGAAAGAAATGTGCATGTTCTGACTAGTGTCACTAAACAATCATGATGTTTTTCATTAAGCAAAAGAGCCACCAGACAAGAATATGATGCATGAAGTACCAAAACTGGGCGAACTTTAAATCTCAATTCACATGATGAGATATGCTATCATTTATATTATTATTATTATTATTATCATAAGTCAAGGTTTAATTATGTACACTCCAAGATAATGAGTGCATTTGATAATTTTTTTTATTGTTTTGTAACCAACAAATTTGATACCTGAGCAAGTGAGAATGAAGAGAGCAAAATGAGCAATAATCTTTAGGATCTCAAGCATAGTGCATGGAGAATACTGTGGCCAGTAGATGCACAGTCAGTGGGGCATGCATGTGGCGAGTGGTGGTGGTGAGGATTGTGAGCAGCCCCTGTGGAGGAAACGACAAGTACTAGAGAAGAAGTACTGTCCTAAACTGAAACCTACACTTGCACTTTTTGTATATATTAAGTGGAGCACCTACGCACCCACACTTGCACAATGGATATTCAAAAAATCTACTGTAACTGCTACTTTGGTCAGCATCTAAAAAGAATTCCGCAGAAATGCAACATAAATGACGATTTATTTTCGCCTGGCTTGTTAACAGTTTGTAACTTAACAGAGAAACGTCATGAGTGGCGAATATTTGAATAAAACCTTCACTTCTCTTCCAGCCAAGCTAAAATTTGCTTCTTTAAGCAAAACACAGCGCATTTTACACAATGTCACTTCACTAACATGCTGTGCAGATGCAATTGCGAGAGAATTGTTAATCAGTGGTTCATTAATTTTATTAAGTTAGGAGCTGAGGAAAAAGTAATGTCAATGGATTATGTAAAAGCACATCCTCAGTACAACAATAAACATGCAATATCTTAAAGTATGTTGTTCCAAAACCGACATGATTCTCGATTCACCAGCTATTGATGGCCCTTAAAATTACATTCTTTCATCTAAGAAATCTGTAGGTAGTGAAAGAACATGGTATATAATGAAGTTTTGTATAATGACCATATGGCAAAGCACCCTCCTCTTTGTGTGCTATCAATTGCGAAAATGTCATTTAGATATCTCAAACCGTTTATGAAATATAAAGAATGTTGTGGATATTTTATTCTGGCTTTATTACAGGCGGGTATGCTCCCAAAATAGTGTGCATTGGATAAAGTTTCTCGAGACTGGTAAGGACATCCATCCAATTCTAAAGAAAAATTAAATACGTTACCTAAGTTTAATTTGTAGCAACATATAGTGTAATATGCACCAAAACCATAGCGACGCCTATTTTTCATTGCAACTTTCTCGAATTTCGCATAGTGTCTTACTTTAGTGCAGGTATCGTAATAACTACAACTATTATCGACATGATGGGCACGTCATCATGAAACTGACATACAAAACAATAAGTACATCAAAAATGATTTTTTTATGGAATGATTTTTGTAAAATAGTTTGAGAAAGGCTGCAGGATGTGCACATCGATTCTGTCATCGCAGTATATACACTACATGTCACAGGTGAGTCCAGACTAAATTGATGGAGAATATCTACTCAACACAGCTCTATAGTCAGAGTTGTTTTGTTGTGGAGTTTTGCTGGTCGCTTCCACACAGAGGTCCCTCCTCCTTCCTCCCATATAATGTGGAGCACAGGATGAGGAGAGAAGAATTGTGTAATATTGGTGAGTTGATCTTTGAGCAAATACATGTGACCACCCATGTCGTGGCTGGCTGTGAGACAGGGCGCAGATGGACAGTTTATCGTGGTATGGAGATGCAGATGAGTGTGATCAGCTGTATTGTAAGTGTTGTTGGTGTGAGGCAAGACCGAACAGTTTATTGCAGAGATTGTATGGTGTGTGTTGTCAGGATGAGAATTCATAACTATGCCAGGGGGTGGCAGACCCCGTGACCTGTACTGCAGTTGTCATCTGTTGTGAGAGAGAGTTGTTTTAATAGAGAAAATTGTATGTCATGACTTGGTCACACAGCTATTGCAATCGTTCAAGAGGGAACAAATGTTGTGGAGACAGCTTCTTAGTGTAACTAGTTACCTATTAGATGTCAGCGGAACCTTGGTACGTTACTGGGACGTCAGTGGAGTAACATTCTCTTTCATATGGCGCAAATACTACAGTTTGATGTCGTTGAGGGTGTTGTCGTATCTAGTAGATGGACGCCTTGGGTAGCATCTGGGATTCACCATGTGCAATGCGGTTCGCACAACACAATGGCGAAGTGTGCATAACTATTGACATGCCTTTATTTGTATATACATCACGAGAAGAACTGTGGCTGCACTCCTTTCAAAGATATACTTTGGCTGAAGCACCTGGAAGATGCCATATTGGATCTCGTCAAGCACATATTTAGTGTGTTTTATATTGTAACCAACTTGTGATTTAAGTTCTGTAAATAAATGCTGTTCCAAAGTACTAGGTCACGCAGTCTGAGGCGCCTTGTTTCGGTCCAAGTGGCTCCCTCCCCCATCAGAGGTTCGAGTCCTTCCTCGGGCATGGGTGTGTGTGTTATCCATAGCGTAAGTTAGTTTAAGGTAGATTAAGTAGTGTGTGGGCTTAGGGACCAATGACATCAGCTGTTTGGTCCTGTAAGACCTCACCACAAAATACTAGTACATTGAGGATCTCTTAAAAAGTTACAATTTATTGATACTGATTGTGAAATAATGAGTTATCAGCATTTGCAGGTGTCAGTGGCCATATGACACAGAACAAATCCACACATTACAATGCAACACTATGGTGTATCGGATAACAAGAGTAGATGATATTCAGTTGTATGAACTGAACTGTTGGTCCATATCCTACAATCCGCAAAAATTTTAATATTCTCACCATGTTTCGGTCATTTTCTGTGACCTGTCATTGTAGTCATTTAAAAATCAAGCATGAAATAGGAAAGTGACAGTGAATACTCAAAACACATCTATTATCTGGTAAAACCAAACTACCTCTCATCGTCAGAACAAAAAAGAAACAACACTGACACATGTGAGAAAGAATTAAAAGGTGATTTAGTCTCACTGTCAGTGTAAAGTATAAAAGAGAAATTATGAACTAGTTATTTTAGGAGACTTCATTCTCAGAGAAGAATGTCTTCCAATTAAGCACATATGTGTATGAAATATATTCTAGTAATGATGCAGGCATATTTCTGCTGGTGTTTTTCATTGTTGTTTCTGTTACTTTCAAGACAAAGGGAAGAATTTTACTTTCCTGCCAATGAATTGTAATTTTTGTGCACATTACAACATTCTTCACACAACCAGCACAATTATTTAGCTTCTCCAAAAGTAAGTTTTGTAATACATATCGCTACATAAATAAGTAGGATGTAGTTGCCAGGTCCTCACATCCTAAGGAAGAAAATACACCAAACCTTGCAAGTTATGCACAAAGTAGAACACAGTTCACACAACCAGCACACATATTTAGAGCTTCTCTTTTTAAAGCTACAATGAATTAACTTTCTATATCAAAAGCATTTTCTGCATAAAGTATGTATAATTCTAAAAATGTAATGTATTAATTTAGTTAAGGAATAATGAACTCAAATACCTATAAACCACATTCTTTTTGTACTAACAGATTTGCAAACATAAATGTATTTCCCATGTAAAGCTAAAATTCATGTATTCCATGTATCAAATGCTCAGTCAGTATTTCATCTGAATAATACCATGTGCATGTATCTAAGGTATCACACAGAATATACTTAAACTACCAACATTAGGACAAACAACTTGCTGCTGAATACCATGTAGTGTACTGACTACCAGTACTCCCAGTAATAAACCAATACACACAAACACAGTAAACATACATAGGCACAAACCATTTCAGAAATAGGTAGAAATAGGCTATTACCACCCAACATGCTACATAACCTATATTACACATCCAGATACAGTATATCACTTCCCTCTACATATTGTAAATTATTTCCACCATGCACTTTGTATCACTTTTTTCTTTGACATTTGCATGTATAAATTATATTCTCACCAGATAGGCAGAAACAAATTGTATAGAACCATTTTAACAACCTTTAAACACTCAATTCGTTGTAATCTTTTAGAAACTGTATTCTTATAACATTGTAATACTGAGAACTTTTTGCTGTTGGTTTCAGAAGCATCTGATCCACCTTACATTTCAAGGCGGTGGGATACTCTGTACTGTTAATGAAATAAATAAATAAGTAAATATTCGCAATACATGCCGCTATGTAAATAATGAGTATGAAATGGGCAGAAGGTCACTTTCAAAGAAAGAAGAGACATAATAGTTCCCAGATTTGCAATGAGCGAATCAGCTGAACATATCAAGAGCATGTGCTTTAATTCGTCTGTTAGAATGGCTGCCGCAGTCATGACGATACCTTGACAACAGACATCTGTTGATGTCTTCGAGAAAACCCAGCCACAGTGCATCTCGTGATGTACATACAAATAAAGAACGTGCTCATTGCCACTTGCGTCCGAAAATGATGTAGATGTAGATGTAGAAACGCCAGTGGAACCACCTTAGATGTGTGACTTGGGACAGAAAATTGATGTCCTCCGCGCCACGAGTTGTGTCGTCCAGCAGCCACTTGTTCCCCACAGATAAGTAGGATTCTCAGCCACGTATGTAGTAGCTCTTTCGAGCAGGGTGTTTTCCCCGATAGACTGAAATATGCCATTGTAAAATCTTTGCATAAAAAGGGGAATGCATTGGATGTCAACAACTACCGCCCAATCTCTCTTCTGACAGATCTATCAAAAATTTTTGAGAAATTAATGGATTCAAGAGTAGCCTCCCATATTTGTAAAAATAAAGTACTAACAAAATGTCAGTTTGGTTTTCACAAAAAGGCTTTTCAACAGAAAATGCTATATGCTTTCACTGATCAAATATTAAATGCTCTGAATAACTGGACATCATCCATTCGTATTTTTTGTAATCTCTCAAAGGCCTTTGATCGTGTAAATCACGGAATTCTTTTAGATAAGCTACATTATTAAGATTTGAGGGGGACAGTGCACAAATGGTTCAATTCATACTCAACTGGAAGAATGCAAAAAGTTGAAATTAGTGGTTCATGTAATGTTAAAACAACAGCTGATTTGTGAAACTGGGGGGCTACCAAGTACAGGGTCCCATAGGGTTCGGTCTTAGGTCCTTTACTGTTCTTGATATACATTAATGACTTACCATTCCACATTGATGAAGATGCAAAGTTAGTTTTTTATGCTGATGATACAAGTGTAGTAATAACATCCAAAAACCAAGAATAAAGTGATGTAATTGTAAATGATGTTTTTCACAAAATTAATAAGTGGTTCTCAGCAAACGGACTTTCCTTAAATTTTGATAAAACACAGTATAGACAGTTCCATACAGTAAATGGCACAACTCCAGTAATAAATATAGACTTTGAACAGAAGTCTGTAGCTAAGCTAGAATTTTCAAAATTTTTAGGTGTGGCCATTGATGAGAGGTTAAACTGGAAGCAACACATTGATGGTCTGATGAAAAGTTTTAGTTCAGCTACGTATGTTATTAGGGTTATTGCAAATTTTGGTGATAAGAATCTCAGTAAATTAGCTTACTATGCCTACTTTCATTCACTGCTTTCGTATGGCATCATATTCTGGGGTAATTCGTCATTGAGTAGAAAAGAATCCATTGCTCAAAAACATGTGCTGGAGCCCACCCACAGTCATGCTGCAGACATCTATTTAAGGATCTAGGGATCCTCACAGTAACCTCACAGTATATATATTCACTTATGAAACTTGTTGTTAATAATCCAACCCAGTTCAAAAGTAATAGCAGTGTGCATAGCTATAACACCAGGAGAAAGGATGATCTTCACTATGCAGGGTTAAATCTGACTTTGGCACAGAAAGGGGTAAATTATGCTGCCACAAAAGTCTTCGGTCACCTACCAAACAGCATCAAAAGCCTAACAGATAGCCAACCAACATTTAAAAATAAATTAAAAGAATTTCTAGGTGACAAATCCTTCTACTCATTGGCTGAATTTTTAGATATAAATTAAGGAGAAAAAAGCCAACTTAACATTAGTGTCATGCAATATTTTGTCTAATGTAATATCTTGTACAGACCCCTTTTATTAACCTGACACGTTCCACATCGTTACGAAGTGTCATATTCATGATCTATGGAGCAAGTATTGATCTAATCTAATCTCTAATCTAACTGTAAGGAAGTGTCATCTCGTTGTGAGGTGCTGATTGGGCCATGTCGCATCGCCTTGGCGTCGTTCGGACGAAAACGTGATATCACGGCAGACAGCCACGATGGGTAGGGGACGCCTGCTTCTTCGGTGACGATCGAGTGAAGTCGTGATATCTCGCCAGCTGGGATGGTATGAAGTTCCTTCGAGATACAAAGTTCGTTCGACATACAGTTGCAACCATTGCAACCACGCCAGTGCGTTAGACAGTTCCTGTGGTTTGTGACTGGGTGAAAACTATTCATGTTCGGCCAGTGGACTGTTGCAACTAGTTTCAACTGGTCACAGGAAATTCTTCTGACTGGCGTTTAATATGCCTGCCCTAAAGAGACCAGCGCGCACATGTGCAAAGCCTTCTGTCTTCAGTTTCATAGCATTCTCTTTGAGATAAGAAGTTGCAGGTTCCCGTTAGCCTTGTAAAGGAATTTTATATTTCAAACTTATGAAAATTTAATACATCCTAGAGTAATTTTATTCCTATAAGAAATTTTAATGTAGAAATTCTTGGATATAAAAAACCTGGGGTATCAAAAGTAAAAGGATATCGTTGTCCTTTATGGTCACTATCAAAATGAATAATTTTTTCTCTTCCATACAACGATCCAATCACAGTAGCATTAACAACTGTATTCAAACAACATTAAAATACTGAGAAGTTTTTGCTGTTGGTTTCAGAAGCATCCGATCCACCTTACATTTCAAAGTGGTGGGGTACTCTGTACTGTTAATGAAATAAATATAGATGATTAGGTGTCACATACTACACTCATTACACATTAAGTTGGCTCCATTTAGATGGGAGGTGGTAGAGATAGAGACAAGAGTGCTATGCCATTACACATAAACTAATGAAACTAATCTGCATAAACAGCAGTACCACTCCCCACCAAACTGAACCAACGATAATTTTTCTTCAGAGTAGATAATTTCCAGCATTTGTAATGTTTGGGCATTTACTACATTGGTACAATTATCTGCAATGTACTGCAGCTAGCAACAAAATTTGTGTTACCAAAATCAATGTGACAAGCTGATCAAATTTTTTCATCACATGGATATAATCGAAATAAGTAAAAGAAAATAGGATATTGACAAAGGATGTGGTGTCAGGAATAATTCAGAATATCATCAATTAACATTTTGTATCACTGGTACTCCAAGAAGTGTCGACCACAGGTGGGAAGTAGAAAGGTGTGACTCAGCTTCATCCATTATAACTGATGTTTTTGGATAGCCTGCAGTTGTCATTCATTCTTTAAATATTGTAATAAAACACTACGCCATTTATGTATTTTTTCATCTTTGCACAATGCATTTCGAGGATTACCCATCGTCATGATCAAACATTTACATTATTATTTTTGTGTTGTGTTGTCTGTCTGGCGATGTAGCTGTCTTTTATTTGTGGTTATAAGACACTGTGCCTTTTGAGTTATGCAGAAAACATGACACACGCAAACCATCAATGTTGCTGTTTGTGAAATTTCACAGTGTGTGTGTGTGTGTGTGTGTGTGTGTGTGTGTGTGTGTGTAATGCGGTAGGCACAGTACTGTACCGTAACCTTAAAAAAACGACACAATACTGTGCAAATGAGGCACAACACGCATACAAATAGCACACAAAACACGTATGTAAAATTTTTTGCTAGACAATGAGAATAAATTCGCGAACGCGTACTGCTGAGTATGAATAAGGTGAGAATCCGGTGCACTGTTTCATTATTTAAACCAGAAAATTTGAGCAATGCGAGGGAAACAGAGGTGTCCACTAGCGCTACAGGCGGGCAGATAACGAAACATGCAAAATATGCTTTCAAGTAAACCCAAAGGGTTCTGATGGTCGAAACTATAACGAAGTGCAATAGAGACAGTTTGAAAACAATAACTGTCGGTTGTGGTAGCTTCACCCGACGAACATATACTGACGAGCATATCGTGATCGGTGATGGTCGACTCAATGCATGCGAATTGGGGCTTTTGCCGTCACGAGACGAGTGGAGATAACAACGAAGCAAGATGACTGTAATCGTTGACGGCCTCGGTTATATTGTCGATTGTACAAAATGGTTCGGCGGAAAATAACGCCAAGTACTATTCAGCCTTGCACAATAGTGCAGAATGCGAAGAAGTCTAACCAGTATCGTCGATAAGAGCGCGTTGTCTAACTAATTGGATAGCATGCCTCTGTCCAGCACTCTAATGACACTACGTACCTGAATTTAAATCCCGTGGAGAGTGTTGAATGCGCAGTTGTGGAGAACCAATCATTTCAATTATATGTTCCATGTCCAAAAGAGCCATCTCTTGCGCACTAATATAGGGCGGAATACTGTTATGCACTAGACGAGTGGTTGTTGTTGTTGTGGTCTTCAGTCCTCAGACTGGTTTAATGTAGCTCTCCATGCTACTCTATGTTGTGTAAGCTCCTTCATCTCCCAGTACCTACTGCAGCCTACATCCTTCTGAATCTGCTTAGTGTATCAATCTCTTGGTGTCCCTCTACGATTTTTACCCTCCACGCTGCCCTCCAATGCTAAATTTGTGATCCCTCCATGCCATGTCCTACCAGCCGATCCCTTCTTCTAGTCAAGTTGTGCCACAAACTTTTCTTCTCCCCAATCCTATTCAATACCTCCTCATTAGTTACGTGAACTATCCACCTAATCTTCAACATTTTTCTGTAGCACCACATTTCGAAAGCTTCTATTCTCTTCTTGTCCAAACTATTTATCGTCCATGTTTCACTTCCATACATGGCTACACTCCATACAAATACTTTCAGAAACAACTTCCTGACACATATATCTATATTTGATGTTAACAAATTTCTCCTCTTCAGAAACATTTCTTCAATTTCTTTGTCATCTGCAGAGCTAGTTGGCATATAAACTTATACTACTGTAGTAGGCGTGGGCTTCGTGTCTATCTTGGCCACAATAATGCGTTCACTATGCTGTTTGTAGTAGCTTACCCGCATTCCTATTTTCCTATTCATTATTAAACCTGCTCCTGCATAACCCGTATTTGACTTTGTATTTATAACCCTGTATTCGCCTGCCCAAAAGTCTTGTTCCTCCTGCCACCGAACTTCACTAATTCCTACTATATCTAACTTTAACCTATCATTTCCCTTTTTAAATTTTCTAACCTACCTGCCTGATTAAGGGATCTGACATTCCACACTCTGATCTGTAGAACGCCAGTTTTCTTTCTCCTGATAACGACGTCTTCCTGAGTAGTCCCCGCCTGGAGATCCAAATGGGGGACTATTTTACCTCCAGAATATTTACCCAAGAAGAAGCCATCATCATTTAACAATACAGTAAAGCTGTATGCCCTTGGGAAAAACAAACGAGTGGTACACTACACTTTTGTGACATTGTTTCAGGTCTGTAGTCAGTTTGATGCGTACGACATGAATATTCTTCGTCATAGCGTGGCATGGAAAACAATGATGGAGGAAAATCTCTGTCAGTTCGCGCGATAAAAAAAGTGTAGTGACGGAATGCGATAATGGCGATATTGACACTGTGCAGTAATGGCTCGGTAGTATAGTGATAATCGGTAATCTGCGTCACCAACGTAGGAACTTGGGTACGGACGGGTGCGAAACGACATGAATATATTAGAGTTCACTACTTTATTTATGCCATGTATGTACACTTTGTGGACTGCATGTTGTAACGTAACACATGTCGAGCCCAGACCAAGCGGCAGCAGTCTCGAAATCAGGAGAAAAAAAATCTCGATAAAGCAGGAAAGCAGGAGATAGCAGTTGATACGAGAAAGCCTATTCCACACTATATACTGTAATAATAGAAACACAAAACTCTCTCTGAATTAGGAAATTACTATTTCAGTGGCTTCACAAGTAATGTTCCTAAAATTATAGCTCTTTCGACTACGTTGTAATCAATACTTCAATTTAGTTACACTTTCCTACTGGATTTTATAGTTTTGAGTGTTCTTCACTTCTTTTCCCAGCTCTGGGTGCATTTATCTCCGCGTTTAACTCCACGAAAATAAAGTGTTTCAAACCTTTCTACCTTAACTGTTGTGTTAGAAATATACACCACACGCAACAACAGCGAGCTTACGCATCTTAACTGCAGCAGTGAAACGCAGTAAACCAATAACTGCTGGCAATATGCGCCGCGATAACCACCTACATTAGTTACGTCTTGAAACCCTCACTCCTATCATTTCAGTAACTCAATACAGATGAAACCAAGTGTTACATCTCGCCATCATATTACTACTGTACATATATAGGGCGAGGAAAAATTCGCACACTCAGACTTTGCAGCGCAATTCCTCGCATGCTAGTAATACAAAAACATCTTCACAAAATTTCGAATTGCGTATATTTAGAGCAGTAAATGGACGTTAAATATTGGCAATCTGACAAAACTGTAATCACGTGCAACGTAACTATCTGAATCAAGCTTTATTGTTAGTGCTGTGTAGTTGGCACAATCGATAGTGTTTTGGGTTAGCATGCAGTAGATCAAAGGTGCGTTTGTCAATCAAGGCTTATTTATTTTAATTTGCTAAATGTGGTATGCATGGTATGCTGTCTAGTATCTTAGTCGTCATACAGCGATTACGTGGGTCTTGTAGAAAACATTTGCAGTTACATACTACAAACACAGAAACGGAAATACAATCGTTTTCATTGGTGAGCTTTTATAGAAAACTTCTGTACCTCAGGCATACGAATTGTGTCTCCAGTGCATCTCCTAGATTCCAATTTATTTTGTGTGTAGCCTTCCCCAGTGGTCCCATCGACTAATACCGACTATTATTCTTGCCACATTCAGGCCCATTACCTACAGTTAGATTTGAAATCTAGTAGATGCTATGACGGGAAACAATTTGCGTCCACGACTTACAAAAGGCTTCTTTAAAAGCTGACCAATGAAAATCATTTGTACTTCTATTTCTGTCTTCATAACAAGTAAATGCAAATGTTCTGTAGGAGAGCCACTGTAATCGCTGTAAGACGATTAAGACACCAGATACCATACTAGGCAGACAACCTTTAGAAAATAAAAACAAATATCCTCGACCTAAAACTGAACCCTTGGCCTCTTAAATGCTAACCCAGAATGCCACATATTGCATCAACTGCACAGCACTGCCCTGTTTGCTAAGAGAGGCAGTTACTGTACATGTAATTACAGTGTTGCTGGGTTGCTGATCTTTAACGTCCATTTACTGTCTGAAGTATATGCAGGACGAAATTCTGTGATAGAATTTTTGTATTGTTAGTACGTGAGGAATCGCACTGGGAAGTCCGATTGCACGAATTTTTTTTCACCCTGCATAGTACTTTGACACTACAGCCTTGCAACGGTGTCAGTTGTTGTTACCCATATTTTTCGGAAAATTTGAGCTATAAAAAAAAAAGATGCCATGTGAGCAGCTTTACTTTCTTGTAAGGAAAAACGAAGAGGCTACCGCAGACTTATTTTGTCAACTTTATATAGAAATAAATGACAGACATTATATTTCCAGCTAATTTGTTACGAGTTGTTACAGTGTACAATAAAAATCTGTTTAGCTTCTCATTGTCAGGCAGAAGATGGTTATCTTTGCCCGGGAACGTATTACAAATAAAATAAACGGAGGTTTTAAATAACGTCCATGCGAGTAATAAACTCGGAGCAACTTGACTCAGCACTTGGATCCTAAAAGAGAAAATTTTCTTCTACTAGGATTCACTGAAGGAATGTACAAGGCTTAATTAGTATAATCGAGTAGCGTCCAACACTACAGCTGTTTCGTGCTAGTGAGTGGTAATGAAGTGTTCGACAGCAGATTCGTAGCTTCGAGGTAGTTCTACGCTGGCCACCACAGGCGTTGAGCTTCACGTGCAATCACGGAGCTCACTGCGTGTTACAGTGAACCGCGGCTGTCAAAGAGTTCTGCGCCTGGTCGTCAGGAGGGCTGACTTTTTATTTTTCGTATGTGTTTGTGCATTCAGCCTACGCGATTTTCATTTCTTGTTTTCTTTTTCTTTCTTAAAGTTCCTTTTTTTTGTTTGTTCTGTATTTAAGCTCTGGTTTACAATTCTGTTAGCCTTCTGTTTTCACTGAATAAAGAGTTTCCTGTCAAGCTTAATCCTTTAGTGTTGGATTAATCAGAATTATGAAATCGATTAATTTTAATTGCTCCGATGCCGACAAGTGGTTGCCTCTGACGTAATCCTCGAACTGAAGGAACTGAACAATAGCCATTTTTTCCGTTGAGCTGAGGAGATGTCTGACGAACACAACGTACCGAGACAGTTGGTCCGTTTGTCAACGTTATGGCCCGATATCCAGTCTTAATAGTTTGCGCAGGTGGCAGCAAGCTTTTGTTATGCTGGAATTACAGCTGACACCACAATTCCGCACTCGTTGCGAGCTAGTTGGTCCACGGTTTCACTGCTGAAATGCAAGACAAAATCACTTCACCCCCATCGGCGGATTCCTAGGAGCAGGTCAAGATGAAACTAATGTGGAGAGTCGCTGCTCCACAGGAAGATCGAATTCGACAAGTTCTTACGCAAGAAGATATCGCCGGTTGTAAGCCGTCACAGTGTCTGAGGCATCTGTGCAGTAACGTGGACACTCTTATTGTGTCAGACTGCCTATTGCACACAGTGTGGAGCAGCAGATTACTGCTTCAAATTAAGGAAATAGTGGCAACACAAAGCAACATACCATCGGACGCTGTGGCGTAGTTGGCAGCTATCCAGATTAGCACAGTCGCGGCGAAAGCAGCAGTGCAACAGCCACAGTTACGGTTGCGCGCGCCAATTACGACTCACTCGTAGCAACAGTAGACGTATTATCCGCACAGGTCAACGCATTGTTGTCACAATGTGGCGTTCGAAATAACGAAGGCAGAGGGTGTCATCCAGGCTCCTCGCCTGTTTTCGAGCAACACTACGTCTTTGCAAGGTGAGCAGCTTGTGTGTTGTTACCGTCGCAAATTTGGCGAGAATGCGTGAAAATGTACGTCGCCGTACTTCCACACAAATGCCGGCGGCTATCAATTGTAGATGCAACAGACTGCCCATCACCATCCAGGCGCCTGTTCATTAGCGATTAAAGGTTCTGGCCTGAAATTTCTCGAAGACGCTCATCGAACTTCAGGATCCTGGAATGGCCTTTGTTGAATTGCTGTAGGCCATCAACTGCCTTCTGTCTAACAGCTCTCAATCATTCGAGTATTGCGTCCTATTGAACCAGGTGAATATAGCTGAACTTAGGCAAACGTTGGCGATTCACATGAAATTTCTCTGCTGCAGACGTCATGGAAGTGATCATCGGTGCAGATCTCCTGGCACATTACAACCTCTTGCTGGACGTGGCAGACACCCGAATAGTGGACAATCTTACTGGTTTAACAGTCACTGGTTTTCATCACAGACCAACCATCCACAGTGCAAAGCTCATGCAGACACTTGAGGGTGAATATGCTTCACTATCAAAGCAGATTCCGAATTTGACCAGGTCACTTGGCATCTAAGGAGAATCAACGTAATATAGCATATCACATTAACCCAGCTGATGTACCACCATGTTTTGCATTGGATCGTATGCAATCGCGAAAGTTGAATTTGATGCCATGGAACGGCTTTATTAGGCCTTCAAAAAGTCCATTGCCTTGCATCTGCTACCAAAAAAAGTGGGTTCTGGGACCTGAGTAGAGATTATCATGTGTTGAGTACGAAAACAGTATTGGACCAATAGTAGTACGATAATGGCTGAATTAGTACAATTTTGATATCATATTGATGTGAAAATTAACTAAATTGATCTAATTACCATGCCCCCTTCCCCTACCCACCATCACTCCCCTCCCCCACCTATCCCATTGGAGGAACGAATTTTGGTGGGAATTTAGAATATTGATGGTAATTTCAAAAATGGCTGTGCTGACGTCCCACCCCCACCCACCCTATCAAAAATGGCAGTACCCTTTCTGTGACTCAAAGAAGAAGGAGGTTGAGTTAGTGTACTTAATTTATTTTGGTTGGAAAACTGAAGTAAATATCGATCCTAATTACATAATTAATCATAAAGGCCAGTCCTTATTACGCAATTGTGTGCGTAGCGCTACCCAAGGAATGCTTAATATCGCAATATAGCTAAAAACTGACGATACTGTACAGCTGATGTTATCCTGTTGGGCAAAAAATTCACAATACTACAAGAAACTAGAGGCAGACACACTCAAACATTACCCTTCATCTACAAGCTGGCAGGAAAAAGACTGGGATATAAGGTACTATCTTTATTCTTTTTGCTGGGAAATATGAGATGCTGGTACTGGACAGAGAAGAGTGCACAACTTGTAAGGATACAGTTGCTGACTGTCTATCGCTGTATGATATCAGAGTTCGCTACAAATGACTCCTGATGCATTGCTCGATACTCACTTTGCAACCCAGGAGCTCGAAATTCAAGGTCAGTACACACTACAGTAACTGGTGGAAAGTGCCCTACTGTTCTAATTGCATATCACAGCTGTTGTGAAAAAAAACCAGCACTCATAAACAACGGTTTATAGTGCAGCATATCTGCTGGGGAAACTCCTCATCCTAAAACACTGCAACAGGAAAGATGGGTGGCAGCTGAAAGTGCATTCTCCTTAATTTACAGCCGAGAACTACTGGAATTACATGAACTCCTACCTCCCCTCATCCTTCCCCCTCCATCGCTTGCTTCCTACATCCACCTATGGTAGGGACACAACCCTTATCAAATGGCCAGCTGCTGATGCCACCCTACTTTGCAGCACTGAGCCATTGCCCCAGCAGAAGAGTTTGCGGTCACTGACCACCCAGAAGCGACGATACAGCCATCGGTCCTTTGCCAACACAAAAGAATCATAATTGCTTAGTGACACTAGTCAGAACATGCACGTTTCTTTCTGAGCCTGTCATCCAAGATCACTTTTGTTATTATGTGAATTCATATTTTACAAATATGATTAATAACGACTGATGATGTAAGGGTGTACTATAAAATTATATTGGTTAGGTGACACATTAAAAATGAATATAAGCATACCTAATTTATAGGTCTCACTGTGGCATTGTTCCATTATAAAGCAGGCGCCGACCCTCTTCATTTAAATATTAAGTATGAGGGCATTTTAATCTATGGTTATCTACGGTTATCAGTCTGCAAGATCTGGGCAATTGCAGAGGGTGGGACTATTGGTAGTTGGAAGCTCCAACATTAGGCGCGTTATGGGGACCCTTAGGGGCTTGGCTGACAAGGAGGGTAAGAAAACTAAGGTGCACTCCGTGGGCATACCGGGTGGAGTCATTCCAGATGTGTAAAGGGTCCTTCTGGATGACATGAAGAGCACAGGGTGCAGCCAACTGCAGGTGGTTGCTCACGTTGAAACCAATGATGTGTGTTGCTTTGGATCAGAAGAGATTCTCTCTGGTTTTGAGCGGCTAACAGAAGTGGTAAAGGCTGCCAGTCTTCCTTGTAAAGATGAAAGCAGAGCTGACTATTTGCAGCATAGTCAACAGGACCGATTGGGGATCTCTGGTACAGAGTCGAGTGGAGGGTCTGAATCAGAGGCTCATACAGTTCTGCGACCATGTAGGCTGCAGATTCCTCGACTTGCGCCAAAGGGTGGCTGGCTTTTGGGTTTTGCTGAATAGGTGTCCACTATATGCAGGAGGTGGCTACATGGGTAGCAGGGGCTGTGTGGCGTGAACTGGTCTCAGGAAAACACAAGAAGGGCTTCAGTCACAAAGGGTGCAGGCTGAACACAGGAAGAACGTAGATACGGGAACCATTGGTATAACAGTTGTAAATTGTCATAGCTGTCTTGGGAAAGTCCTAGAGCTCCAGGCGCTAATAGAAAGCACTGATACTCAAATCGTTATAGGCACCGAAGGCTGGCTAAGGCTGGATATCAGCTCAGCCGAAATTTTTGCGAAGAAACTAACGATGTTCCGAAAGGATAGGATAAACATGGTTGGCGGTGGCGTGCTTTTGCTGTTAGAAGTAGTTTAACTTGTCGCGAAATTCAAGTAGATTCTTCCTGTGAGTTAGTATTGGCAGAGGTCATTGTTAGCAACCAGAATAAAATACACTCCCGGAAATTGAAATAAGAACACCGTAAATTCATTGTACCAGGAAGGGGAAACTTTATTGACACATTCCTGGGGTCAGATACATCACATGATCACACGGACAGAACCACAGGCACATAGACACAGGCAACAGAGCATGCACAATGTCGGCACTAGTACAGTGTATATCCACCTTTCGCAACAATGCAGGCTGCTATTCTCCCATGGAGACGATCGTAGAGATGCTGGATGTAGTCCTGTGGAACGGCTTGCCATGCCATTTCCACCTGGCGCCTCAGTTGGACCAGCGTTCGTGCTGGATGTGCAGACCGCGTGAGACGATGCTTCATCCAGTCCCAAACATGCTCAATGGGGGACAGATCCGGAGATCTTGCTGGCCAGGGTAGTTGACTTAGACCTTCTAGAGCACCTTGGGTGGCATGGGATACATGCGGACGTGCATTGTCCTGTTGGAACAGCAAGTTCCCTTGCCGGTCTAGGAATGGTAGAACGATGAGTTCGATGACTGTTTGGATGTACCGGGCACTATTCAGTGTCCCCTCGACGATCACCAGAGGTGTACGGCCAGTGTAGGAGATCGCTCCCCACACCATGATGCCAGGTGTTGGCCCTGTGTGCCTCTGTCGTATGCAGTCCTGATTGTGGCGCTCACCTGCACGGCGCCAAACTCGCATACGACCATCATTGGCACCAAGGCAGAAGCGACTCTCATTGCTGAAGACGACATGTCTCCATTCGTCCCTCCATTCACGCCTGTCGCGACACCACTGGAGGCGGGCTGCACGATGTTGGGGCGTGAGCGGAAGACGGCCTAACGGTGTGCAGGACCGTAGCCCAGCTTCATGGAGACGGTTGCGAATGGTCCTCGCCGATACCCCAGGAACAACAGTGTCCCTAATTTGCTGGGAAGTGGTGGTGCGGTCCCCTACGGCACTGCGTAGGATCCTACGGTCTTGGCGTGCATTCGTGCGTCGCTGCTGTCCGGTCCCAGGTCGACGGGCACCTGCACCTTCCGCCGACCACTGGAGACAACATCGATGTACTGTGGAGACCTCACGCCCCACGTGTTGAGCACTTCGGCGGTACGTCCACCCGGCCTCCCGCATGCCCACTATACGCCCTCGCTGAAAGTCCGTCAACTGCACATACGGTTCACGTCCACGCTGTCGCGGCATGCTACCAGTGTTAAAGACTGCGATGGAGCTCCGTATGCCACGGCAAACTGGCTGACACTGACGGCGGCGGTGCACAAATGTTGCGCAGCTAGCGCCATTCGACGGCCAACACCGCGGTTCCTGGTGTGTCCGCTGTGCCGTGCGTGTGATCATTGCTTGTACAGCCCTCTCGCAGTGTCCGGAGCAAGTATGGTGGGTCTGACACACCGGTGTCAATGTGTTCTTTTTTCCATTTCCAGGAGTGTAATAATTGGATCATTTCACCGACCTCCTAATTTTGATGTACAGTTGCTGAAAGGTTTAAAGAAAAGTTGAGTTTCATTTCAAACACGTACTCGATTCATATGATTATAGTTGGCGGTGACTTTTAATTTACCCTCGATATGTTGGCGACAATTAATTATGGAGGTACATATAAAATATCATCCGAAAGTGTGCTAAACACATTCTCTGAAAATTAATTCGAGCAGTTAGTTCATGAGCACACTTGAATAGTAAAACGGAGTGAAAACACACTTGACCTCTCAGTAACAAATTATCCTGAGTTAATAACCAGCATCAAAACCGATAGAGGGATTAGTGAACACAGGGTTGTCATAACGAGATTGAATATTATAATACCCAAATCCTCGAAAAATAAATGTAAAATGTGCCTATTCAGAAAAGCAGATAAAAATTCACTTGACACCTTCCTGAGAGACAATCTCCACTGATTCCAAATTAATAATATAAGTGTAGTACAGAGTAGTGGGACAACCTTCGTATCATGACATGCTGCAGTGTTGCCAAATTTATTCAAGATGGCGGCGCTGACGTCATCCAAGATGGCGGCATGTAGACTTAGCAACAGTGTATGACGTCATCCAAGATGGCGGCTTTTGGCGGGAAAATAGGTCACTTACGGTACATCCACTAACCTAAGCCTCCAGAAAAAATGGTGGTAAGTTTGAATTTTAGCGGGAAAATAGGCCAATTGGGCTACATCCACTAACCTGAGCCTCCAGAAGAAATTGGCTCCAAATTCAAATTCCAACAAGATGTGCATGCAAAACCTTTCTTTTCATTATTACTTATTATTATTTATTATTATTGGCCGACCTCCATTAGGAAATTCACTCCAAGTTCAAATTCCAGCACGATAATGGCTTCAAAACCGTACTTGTCTTTATTATTATTTATTATTATTCATTATCATTCATCATTTATTATTATTATTATTATTGGCCTACCTCCACTAGAAAATTGCGCCAAATTCTAATTCAAACACGATAATGTCTCGAAAACTGTACTTCTATTTGTTGTAATCATTTATTATTTATTCAAGATGTCCGATTTCGGTCGGAAGAAAGCAATTTGCGTTAAATCCATGACAAAAAATCTGTCACAAGTTCAAATTCCAACACCATAATCTAGCACATGTCGCTTATGTCTTTATTTCAAGCAGTACTGTCATCACTTGTTCTCCAACACTATCAGTACACATCTTCGAGATCCCAGTTCAATCGCCACGACGTCCACGCTACAACTAAATTAGTTGAAATCGTCGCCGCACCTGGCCCCGTCTCCCGGGCGCCACGGTCGCCGAGCTAAAGGCCGCATAGCCTCGCGTGCCACAGGTAATTGTCTTTGTGCAACTGAGAACGCCATACTACACTTTTGGCGCCAAAGTTTGCTCGACAGTGGAACCCGCCATGACTGTATAGCAGCACGTTTGTTCGCCACGAGAACGCTCACTAAGTTAATTGACTCTCTCTCGTGTGCGCGTTATAGCCCGAAACTCGCCGCGCCGCCGCCCCGCTGACGTCCGACCGCTTACGTCACATACCCTTGACGCCCTCTCCGTGCACACGATGGACATAGTCTTCTGTAAATATGCTAACTCCTACATCGCTCATCTAACCTATCAATTAATTAAGTACTTAATTCCATTTCAGTTTTAATTATATTAAATAATTCAAATTAGAATTTCATATACATATGCAAAGATGTTCAATTACCTACTTTCAACTACTTTTCGAGGACCAGACCGCCACCTCTTCCTAGGAACCCTCGCCGAGTTTGAATTCTGTCTGTAAAGAAATGTCACTTGCGCTTTCGCTACCAACCTAACAAAATTGCACGTAAGGAAAGGGCACTTGTACTAACCTCACCCACCCGACCACCAGTGCCTCCTAGGATCAGGCGCCAAGTGCGAAATCTGCCAGTCAACAAAGCTCACTTCTGTCTTTGCTACCAACGTAAGAAAATTGCTGAAATGAAGTCTACCACCACCACCACTTCCTAGTGGGCAGTTGGTAAAACAACTCAGCCTGTACTAGGCTGATGGAAGGAGGAAGGAGTGTATTTTATCTATTTGGGAGCAATTTATTTAGGGATGTGAAACGTCCCCTTAGAAAAACTTATGACTGACTGTGGCAAGGCCGGCCGCTGGTGGCCGAGCAGTTTAAGGCGCTTCAGTCTGGAACTGGCCGACCTCTACGGTCGCAGGTTCGAATCTGGCATGGATGTGTGTGATGTCCTTAGGTTAGTTAGGTTTAAATAGTTCTAAGTTCTAGGGGACTGATGACCTGAGATTCTAAGTCCCATAGTGCTCAGAGTCATTTGAACCAGTTTGACTGCGCTGATTAACCTCTTACGTTATTTGATTTTCAAACAGCTGAGCAAAACTGAATGTACTTAGATATTACTCTCTTTACTTATTCTGATCAACACTAAACTGACACACAATATTTTTAGTGCAACACAATCTGACTTTCAATAATCCCTACAAAAGAATGGTCCTGACTAAGAATAACCTATACCTTTCATGAATCACTAACCTCACAAAAATCTTCGTTATTCAAACTAATGCAATACAGTAAGCGCCAATACTGCCAGCTAAATAAAAGATTCTAACTACTGAAGTCACTAACTACTGATAGGCATAGTTGGCAAATGAAAAACTTTGATAAAGAACAAACAATATATTTACCTTAATATTGTTCAAAAGTCATTATATATATATATATATATATATATATATATATATATATATATATATATATATATATATATATATCAGTTCATAACCTCGAGTCTTACAAATTTACTGTCTCTGATGGACTCACTTCCAGATCATCCACTCTCAAAACTCCGCCATCTCTCTCCCCACATCCACCACTGCTGGGAGCTCACCTCCAACTGCGCAACACTACAGGCTGTTAACAGCCAACTGCCCAACACTACAATAGCGACTATTTCAACAATGCCCACCAGCCACAGACTGCACACAGCACAGCCTGTGATTTTCATACAGAGCGCTACGTGGCGCTACCAACATAAAAACCTAAACAGCCTACTTACATAGCCCCCATGCTCCCCACAAAAAAATTTAAAATTGTTTTGGGCAGTCGCCAATACAGATCTGAATAAATTTTTTATAATTACAATAACAAAGATATCCAATGCACACTCTTATTGATACACTGTTAGTCAAAAGCAAAGATTTTCTCACAGTCCATAAAGACAGTACTGATCATTGACGACAGTATTAATTACAATTTTAGGCACAAAGTCTGAGCAGTAAAAGAAAATGCACATGGAAATAATGGATTTCCATGCAGTCTTGAAGAAGTAGTGTT
Source organism: Schistocerca gregaria (assembly GCF_023897955.1). Taxonomy (NCBI): domain Eukaryota; kingdom Metazoa; phylum Arthropoda; class Insecta; order Orthoptera; family Acrididae; genus Schistocerca; species Schistocerca gregaria. The sequence goes on along the minus strand of NC_064927.1, from coordinate 168,822,763 downwards.
GTCCTTCCAACAGAAAGACAGTGCTGACTCTTGACATGCAGACTGGTAATGGGCCACAACACAGCAAACTCACAGCAGAGTCAGTCGAAGTTGAAGAATATTGGTAGGTAGGTCATCACAGAGCAGACCCACTGTAGTCCTGGTCGATAATATGGTATTGGTGGACCACTAGAGGTGCAGACCCACTGCAGTCCTTGTAGAAATAATGGTATTGGTGGTACATCAAAGATGCAGACCCACTGTAGTCCTTGTAGAGACGGCCAGCAGGCATCTATTGCGTCTGTGCAGGTGCCCAATCACCATCGAAGAGTCTTGCGGACAATATAGCAAGTCCACAACCTCCACTTGTGCACTCACAAAGTTTTTGGGGTTGTCCTTAGAACCAGCAATGCTGTTTACCAGTCCCTTGCTGAATTATTAACACATGTGCAAGCACTAATAGTCACAACTTCTCACATACTGTGCATATATTACGACCAACAGAAACGTGTGCACTGAAATGAAACTTAATTTGAAGAACTGGTGTCTATACAAATATAAATTTACAAAATAAGAATACAATTACAAAGAATACATCATTAAAGAACATAACAGTACAGATAACATTTGTAGTAACACTGGCTTTACAAAAGAATAGAAATAAACATATACATCAGTATCACAGGAATTATGACATAAGTAAATATATAAAATAATGAGAATAGTTTTCGAAACATTAATTTCACATATGAGCATTGAAACAGATCAGAATTAATAGTGCCTATAAACATCTTAACAAAGAAAATAACATATTATTACTGCAAATTATAGTTGAGGATAACAGTATTTCTCATGATAGTGAATGTAGCTTAGTACTAGAAAAATTCTACAACATAACTCTTATTAGCTAAACACATAAAGACAGGAAGGACACAAATACACAAGGTACACAGACACATAGTGGAATAACAAAAAAGGACAGGAAAGTGTTTTCAGTGTGACATTTGGTACTGCAGTCCAACCCAAAACTTCATTCCATAGATCTTTCCTCTTATTTCAACATTTGCTCTTGCAAAAAAATCCTATATAACCCTATTAAATAAATATTTCTCATTGTACAATACTCATTTTTGACCAAATCTTTTTCATATAACTTCTCAATGTATTCTTTCTTTATTCTTCATAGTTACTTATATAGACTACCCCCTCTTGAGCTAACTCAAATCTACTGAGCTCAGATATATATACTAAGGGACAAGGCAATGCAGCAACACACAACAAATTAACACAAACAGGAATGACAAAAAAAATGCAAATTGGAAAAGCAAGAAGCAGTATATCTAAATTAGCAGAGCAATTGCAACATTACAACTAATATGAGCCAATGTGCAGCAACAAGAAAAATAAATCAGTTGTAAAACTGGCTTAACAGAGTAATACAAAGTGAAATTCAGTAGCACTATGCCTGGCACACAGCATCAGCAAATGCAATAACATATACCTAAACGTGACAAAGCTCAAGCAGAAAGAATATTACAGTAAAGATAAGAAATGTCTAATACCTATGTCACATCTTAACACTAGAGTGATGCATCACCTTGACTTACCCTACGAAACAAGGTACCCCGTCATTGACAAAAATTATGTATGCAATTCCTGTGAACAGAAATGTCTTTTTGTGCTCCCTCGTTTTTTTTAAGTAGATCATAAAATTATGATTTACTGGATCTGTAGACATAATATATATATATATATATATATATATATATATATATATATATATATATATATATATATATATTAGTACATCTATTAAATTTTATTTTAACCAATGCTGCAGTGCAGCTAGAAACTAGATATTAAACAAAATAGGCATATATATAAAGCATGAAACATCATTCACTAGGGAAATGGCGTCTCCAAATGCAGTAAAAAAAACAATAAATGTAAAAATATTTTTCATTATATCATAAGGTATTTTAGTAAATATCACAAATTAAGAGCTCCACCATGTAATCATATGTTTTCAAGTTTGAGCGTGTCGTATTTGCGATGCTTTCTACAAAGAAATGTCAATGGCGAGGATAATGGGCTCTTTTTTTATCTCCACCTAATGGCTTCCTTTTTTTCCGACGATTGGCACAGCTGGGCGTCCACAACGCATTATGTCAAGGTTACTTAGCTTTCTTACCGAAATATTTATGACAGCAGTTTGCATTACAGGGACAGTCTCATAAAAAAAAATTCACAGGTCCAGAATTCGCATTACAAATGTGTAGAAACAAAATCCTATAAATATAACAGTGTCCAAAAAATTTTCCCCGGCATTGTTATACATTCACGCATTTACACACCTTTCATAATTGTTAAAGTACGATTCTTGATCACCAACATCCTTTTTCACAAATCAATGTCTCTAACCACTGCTCATTATTCCTTACCTTGTTACACATATACATATTCGTCAACATTTCTTCAATATTTCATCATAATAAATGTGTAGCATAATGAAATTCCTCATACAGCATCAGCTTATTGATCATAAACATACAACAACAGCATAATACACATTGTCATCGTAATAATAACATCGTAACACCTCAGTCAAATCTCAAAAACGTCATAGCTTTCTCCAAAAATTTAAAAACTAAAAAAAATTCTCTGCTCGTGTCATCTACTTCAAACATACTTTGAAAATCATGATCCCATAGCAAATAATCATTCAGAGCTCTCATAGTATCACAATAGTTCCGAAAAAATATGAAGAGTGCACACAGTGCAGAGAAAATAAAATTTCATAAGTGTGAAATTATCGAACTGCTTAATTGCGTTAACATGTGTCATTGACGTAGTAAAAAAAAAGTTTGTTTCTCTGTTAAATAATCAGATAGCTGATAATTCTGTGTTAGAGAAATATGGTAACGATGTGTAAAGTTGTATAAGCAAATACCATATTAGCTAGGGCTCCTTGTGCTTGTACACAAAGTAAGCGTGTAACCCCCTGAGGATTAATGTAATTATGCCGTCAGGTGTTACAGATTACAGAAATGGAATGAAATGCATCACGGAAAACCTTAGTATCTTCGTAATTCAAAAATCTTTAAACATAAATGTTTTAAGTACGAAACCAGTCACTCAAATACGTGTACTGTAGCGCTAAACTGTGCGTAATGTTGTAAGACAATCTCTGTCATTACGTAACGGTAAAAACTGTGCCAAGTTTCGTAATTATCGTCGTCTGTAAGCAAAGCTCTGTAGAAGCCAGTGTACTTACCTCGCGATAAACAAAAGTGAAATGCTATGCGTATAGATATCGTAGTTATTACGTACCTTACCGTGATCAAGAAAGTACTATAATGTAATGTATTGTTGTGCTAAGGAAAACGCTGTCTCATTGTAGCTACACTACAAAAGTTACTAATAAAACATGTTTTCCCTTCCAGAAGAATTCAGAAAAACTGTGCAGATATAAAACAGATACACCGCAAAAACAACAATGTAAATTGTGTCACACATTAGTAGCGTCGTGATGTAGTAGTGTAGCTTTCAAATAAACTAACCACTGTATCATCTGGTATCTCTCAGAAGTCACTTTAAATCCATAATGTATTTTCAAGTAAACCAAAATGGTGCTGTAAAATCTCATTAGCAGTAATGGTATATGTTCTAAGTATGGAAGCCTTATAGCCATTACGTAATCGTGCAACTAACAAGCAAGAATGTACACACACAATTACACTGTGTCGTCTGTTCACTATCACAATGCATTCGCAATTTCTGTCTAAATATGTTCCCTAGGTTCTAGACTCGACAGTTAACTTCAAAACATTGTTGCGTGATAACAGTTTCTAAGTGTGACAAAGCGTACTAGTAACGTGAAGTAAAAAATTTTATAGCAAAGACTATGTTGAAAAGCGGATTCTCAATAAACGGTTTTGCATGTGAAATGTGGTGCAATCCTTTACTCTTCCTAGTACACAGAGTCTCAACTTCAAAGCAACTATCATGTTGTATACGTCGGTAAGGAATGCTATAATTTTTGTCAAGGTTAGCGTCTATGTTATTTTTCTCTGAGCCAGCCGGCGCACGTTGCTGACTGCTGTGCGAATCATTGTCTCTTTGTTGGCGCGCGTCGTTATTGGGATTTGGAGGTCTAACTTCTATAAATTCACCTTGTCGAGTGGGCCCTGCCCTGTTTAAATCCCGCTAGTTCTGATGAAATTCAGGTCTGTCGTTTTGTCGGTAGCTTACATAGATTCTTTCTTGTCGGTCATGTGGTGGAGAATTTCTCCCGGAATCGTAACTGTGCGCTGAATTGTTGCGTCTGAAGTTATTCTGTCTTCCTCGATAATAATTGTTTTGGTTCCCATATCGTCTGTTTCTATGGTTATCTCTGTCATATTCATTACTACAGAAATGTGATCTTTCTCTGTAACTATTACGACGCTGCCAACGGTTGGCATACGGGTGGTGTCTGTTTTGGTCACGATTTGTATTGTAAGAATAACCTTGTCGTGTCCACTCATTATTTCTTTCATCGCGAAATTGTGACGGATGTGGCCTGTAATTGTTGTGTTCCTGTTTTCGCGTCCTGCGATTGTCAGTGTCGATTTCCAATTCTTGTCAGAGTCCCAGAAAAGCTTCAATGTCGTCTTTGCACGTCCTGCGAAAATAATATGTCGTAAATGTTCAGGTAATTTGATTAAGCAAATGCGGATGAGTTCGAAGGGGCTGTATGGGTTTGACAAGCTCTGATTCTTGTGCAACATGTCTTCAAAATATTTCACAAGACTGGAAAATTCAGATTGTTCGAAATGTTTCATCATTATGATGCTATGTTTTACTAGGTCTTGTGTAGCTTGAGACCAATATGCTCAGAGGAAGGCATGATAAAATTCTCCTTCACTGTGACAATCGTGAATGACCGATCGCATTCTTACAGCTGGTTCATTCTCTAAATAGCCACACATAAATTCTAATCTGTGCTCTAATGACCAGTTGGGAGGAAAACAATGAGAGAATTGATGAAACCACGCTTGTGGATGAATGTCGTAGCCGGTATTCTTAAATGTTTTGAATTTACGTGTAGTAATAAACAGCTTATAGTCAAAATCATCATGTCGGCGATTCGCACATCGGTCATTGTTACTTCTTTTCGGCGGTTCCATCTCAAATTTCGGTGTACCTTGCCAATTTCTTTCATAATTTCCGAAGTGCCCTGTGTTATTATTTTGTGGCTGTTCCGTATTTCTATGTCCCTCTTCCTGTATTAGAGCGCGAGAGTCCTCTGCAGTATGTAACTCTTGTATTACCTGTGTCAACTAATCTTGTACTTTCCGGATTTCTCTTTTGTACTCTGTATTGATTTGATTATGATTTTATTTGAATTTTCTAATTTCTTCATATTCTTCTGTGTCAGTGAAGGCTACGGGTCTTGTGTCATTCAGATCATCATCTACGTTTGTAGATAAGTTAGTCAATTGATCCGAAAGTTCGGCTACTTTCTCCGATAGTGAACTGATTTCCTCAGTGTGTTTTTCTGAACCAAGTTTCAGAGTGTCCATTAGTGTTGAAATCATATCTACTGCGTCCTTTAAGTTTTCCTGAGTTTTTGCAAGTTGCGTAATCGAGTCGGTAGATGCAACTCAGTCAATTTTAGCTTGCAAGGCATCGTGATTTTCATGAACAATAGTTTGCAGTTCTTTTATGGCTGATTCGTGATTCTGTAATGCATTTTCATGACGCTAAAAAAAGGTTGTAAATGCTCAGAAATTTGTGTTTTTACGACATTACAGACTTTTCGACATTTATATTTGATTTTAAGTAACTCTGCAGTTATATCTTCACGTGTTTGTTCAAGCGTTTGCTCCATTGAGTCTAACTTTTGAAGCTGTTGCTGTGATTGTCTCTGGTGTTGTTTCATTGTATCTAGCTTTTGAAGATTTTGTTCCATTGTGTCTAAATTATGCTGTGTTTGTCTCTGATTTTGTTTCATTTGTTGCATTAATTGCAACAATAATGTATTTGTGTCTGGAACCTGTTTCTTTATGCTTTTTGGCAGTGCATTTTCACACTGACATTTTGACAAGCAGAAAATGTGTCTTGACTCATTTGAAAAAACAGTGAGAACACAAAACCTGAATCTGCAGTATTGTGTCCTGTCATTCCCGATTCACGAAGAGACCATGAGGATAAAATCAGAGAGGTTGGAGCCCACTCAGAGGCATACCGAAAATCCTTCTTTCCACGAACGAGACTGGAATAGAAGGGAGAACCGCTAGAGGTACTCAGTGTACCCTCCACCACACACCGTCAGGTGGCTTGCGTAGTATGGATGTAGATGTAGACCTATGCGCCTGAGATAACGCTCCAAGGCACTTCGCGCGCGTGCGGTCGGCGGGAGGGGGGGTTCCAGAGCATCCACCCAAGTTCAGCTTCAGCTCGGTCGTGACAGCCGACCAGAAAGGGAAAGGGCGCTCTCCTCTGACACATGTGAAAGCCGCTTTGTTCTTCTCATGTATACCGCCAGCGTCTCAGGTCTGGACCTGCCTTCACGTCTATTGTCAGAATAGCCCATAGCTCGTTTACACACACGATTAACGTCGCCACGAAAACACTTACTATTCGCCTGCAACCGAGATGGCGATCTGTGCTGCAGGTTCATGTAATGATTGACAGCACTCTATTTTTTCAAACAATTTATTTAACCACTTACTGTATCTATCACGCTATCACAAAACACCCACCCAGATGTGCCCCAGACCATGTTGCACAGCCTACAGACACGCACCGAACTCATAATTTCAGTACACACAATAACAAACTACTACTAAATAACTCTTCGCGCTGATGTGTAGATACTCTCAGTACTAGTAAACTTTCCAAATAACGCATAGCAGAGCCTGCAGATCCGCTCGCAAAATAACTCAGCAGACGTGTGCAGGTACTCCCCACAGCAACCTGTTCACAGGATTGAGAAGTCACGCATCCGTCTGATTACAGACGGCCCACAGCCCCTGCTCGGCTTCCGCAAGCGTGAGTTGGCGCGGTCGACGAGCTGTCAAAGGACCCACAGACGTATGTCCAGGACTGCAATTCGTCACAACCCCGAGGCGCGACCACCGAACACAGGTGAAAGTCAACTTTATATCAACGCAGCATAATTCCAAAGAACAGCCTCCATACGCTAGACACATCATAGGAGCAGTACATGTCTTTACCTCCTATGACACACTGCACATTGTTCCTGACACGACATTTCACGGCCCTTTAACTAAACATAACTACGCATCCCTGCTCTCGCCTCGTCGCGTGACCAGCCAACTAAAACCTTCTCTATATTATTCTTATGATACAACATTTTTTAAAATAAGATCTAATTTACTCCTCCCATCGCACCTAACATCAGACCCATCCCACCGTTAACATACGCGAACGTCCTCAATCCGATCTTGACGCTTATATATCACCCCACAAACCATGTCCATCAAATCAATTTACCATTCTCATCCCCTCTTTTCGAATTACAAATTTAGCCTCTATCTAAACACCGATCAACTAATCTTTCTCGCACTTTCAATAATAAAATTAATTTTACACACATCCCGAAATACCAAACGCAATTAAAGAGTCAAACTTTAATACAGACCATCAAGCACATAACACACTCACACCAATATTCAAAGCCTGGTCCATATTTACCACCTCCAACTTGCATTTAGTTTTTTTACCATTACCCCAACATTTTGCCACGTGTGCATGTACAAAGACATACAGAAAACAGAGAATGTGGTCTCCGAATGTGAAGGTGGCTGGATACGCCTGGGGTACATTTACAAGCAATTTTAGAACACAGAACGATAGGTTATGTCACAGTCGCATGGATGGATCTGACATAAATTGAAAGGAAGGCGAAAACTGATTAGCGCTTATGTATAAACTAACGTAATATACAACGAAATGCAGTGAAAATGAGGATATACTTGACATCTTGGGTTGTCGGGTGTTCTGCCGGATATCAGCGTCGTACTTGCACGATATTTCGGTCACGTAGCTCGTAACCTTCATCAGGTGCGACCTGAGACTGCTCCTCGAGTGGACCTGGTCCAGTATTTATGCCTATGGCCTTCCCACCAACAGCTGCAGGTGCTTCCTCTGTGGTCCGCGCCCATTCCCTGCGACCTGCTGGAGCGTTGCTGCTCCGTTTTCCGTCCGCTGCGGTTCTAGGTGTTCACTCTGCGGTCCGCGCCCACCTAACCCGCTCCTGGGGGTTTCATCTACGGTCTGGGGTACCAAGCGTTCCGCCTGCGGTCCGCGCCCGCTCACCACGATCTGTTGGGGCGTTGCCGCTACTTTTTTTGTGCGCTGCAGCTCTGGATGTTCCCTCTGCGGTCCGCGCCCACCAGTCCCACTTCTGGGTGTTCCATCTTCGGTCTAGTGCACCTGGCAGTCCGATAGGGGAAACGAGCCCCTGAAGACGACATGTCTCCATTCGCCCCTCCATTCACGCCTGTCGCGACACCGCTGGAGGTGGGCTGCACGATGTTGGGGCGTGAGCGGAAGACGGCCTAATGGTGTGCGGGACCGTAGCCCAGCTTCATGGAGACGGTTGCGAATGGTCCTCGCCGATACCCCAGGAGCAACAGTGTCCCTAATTTGCTGGGAAGTGGCGGTGCGGTCCCCTACGGCACTGCGTAGGAACCTACGGTCTTGGCGGGCATCCGTGCGTCGCTACGGTCCGGTCCCAGGTCGACGGGCACGTGCATTTTCCGCCGACCACTGGCGACAACATCGATGTACTGTGGAGACCTCACGCCCCACGTGTTGAGCAATTCGGCGGTACGTCCACCCGGCCTCCCGCATGCCCACTATAAGCCCTCGCTGAAAGTCCGTCAACTGCACATACGGTTCACGTCCACGCTGTCGCGGCATGCTACCAGTGTTAAAGACTGCGATGGAGCTCCGTATGCCACGGCAAACTGGCTGACACTGACGGCGGCGGTGCACAAATGTTGCGCAGCTAGCGCCATTCGACGGCCAACACCGCGGTTCCTGGTGTGTCCGCTGTGCCGTGCGTGTGATCATTGCTTGTACAGCCCTCTCGCAGTGTCCGGAGCAAGTATGGTGGGTCTGACACACCGGTGTCAATGTGTTCTTTTTTCCATTTCCAGGAGTGTATATATATTCATATAGGCAGCTGCAGTTTGAGGTGTCAGACTGGTGAGCTGTTAGGAATTCTTGTATGGTTGCACTCTTGAGTTATTCGGGGAGAGTATTGTGAATTCCGTTTGTCCACACTGGAGATGGATCACATTGGTGCCTTCGTGACTTGTAAACATGATGAGCTTCTATAGCTGGTAATTTTTTTCAGTGTTTGATGGTAGAGAATAAGGATGATAGGGTGATGGGGATCTGTTGTACTTGTACCTAGTTTGGCACATACAGCATTGCGCGCATTTCCGGCGAATGGTCAAAACAAGGTCCTGTTGCAGTAACTGAGGTCGTTCTGTTTCTAGACAGGCTGCAGAAGGTAATGGATATGTCTTTCTCCAACTTAAATTGCAGAGATCAGATGGCTGAAGATAAATGCATACTCATCTATGCTTAGAAAGGGAGAATGCTTTTTTATTATTAAGTCAGTTTTGGCATGAGTGAATATGCTTTTATATATGCGAGTGTTTAAGATTTGTGAGTGAAAATTGTCAGCGAAGGGTGAATGACGTCGGATGTGCTGGCTGGGGGAGACTCTGTTTACATGTATAGTTGGAGATGCAGGGGGAAATAGAGATCTGCGCTTTTCAGGAATCCATTTGTGCACTGTATGTCATTAGACAATAGCTGGAGACCAGGTATAGAGAGAGCCCACTTCAGCATGCTGGTCCTGGAGATGCGTGGACGGCTGTTTAGATGGACAGGTATGTGGCTTTGACATGCCGCCAGTGGTATGTGGACGTTTGCATTGTAAGGTGCAATGGGGTTAGTTTGAGCATTTAGTAGTGTTTTGGTGGTTATTGGATTAAGAACTGTAATATTGAAGGTCATGTCCTCAGTGGGAACACTATGTAATTGAGTAAGTGTGTTTATGTATTTGAAGATATGTTTCGCGATTGGTGATGTTAAGTTGATGGCGCAATTTAGCTACCACTGTAAAAAATATCTGTCTCCTGCTGAAAGAAAGAAAGAAAGAAAGAAAGGTGTGACCTTTCCCCCAGACCTGATGGATAAGTTATTAGATAAGAGCAAGTGATAGTTGTTGAATGATGCCATGTGTTCAGATATAAGAGTCTCTAAACGGTGGTGCGAATCAATGTGTATGTTGAATGAAGTGTAATGCATGATGGAAGGAGTGAGACATTAGAACATCGAGGAGGAGCGAATTCGCGTTTTTCCTTGTTGTTCAATGAAATGTGATGATGATAACAGTACAAAAACCTGCATCGGCGATGTCTCCACAGCCCTTACGCACACTGGTCAGGTATTCATTATTGGGGATAGCGACTGAGGTGTGTCGCTGATAAAAGTTGTATAATGACTAGAGAAGATGAGTTTGTATGCTATCGTGAGAGGGTGCAGCTTGAGGACATAGATAATTGGATATAGATAGTGATATTCAACTGGTAGTGACAACAGCAGAAAAATGGTCTAAATCGTGCGCTGCCAGAATGTTGCAGCAGTGGTAATAACATTTAAATCAAGTTGGAGGTGGTAAATATGGGCCAGGTTTTGAATATTCGTGTGAGTGTGGTTTGTGCTTGATGGTCTGTATAATTGTTTGACTCTTAAATTGCGTTTGGTGTTTCGGGGTGTGTGTAAAATTAATTTTACTGTTGAAAGTGGGAGAAAGATTAGTTGATCGGTGTTTAGATAGAGGCTAAGTTTGTAATTCGAAAAGAGGGGATGAGAATGGTAAATTGATCGATGGACATGGTTTTCGGGGTGATATATAAGCGTCTAGATCGGGTTGAGGACGTTTGCGTATGTTGACAGTGGGACGGGTCTGATGTTAGGTGCGGTGGGAGGAATAAATTAGATCTTATTTTAAAAAATGTTGTACAGTAAGAATAATATTGAGAAGGTGTTAGATGGTTGGTCACGCGACGAGGCGAGAGCAGGGATGTGTAGTTATGTTTAGTTAAAGGGCCGTGTAATGTCGTGTCAGGAACAATGCTCAGTGCGTCATAGGAGGTAAAGACATGTGCTGTTGCTATGATGTGTCTAGCGTATGGAGGCTGTTCTTTGGAATTATGCTGCGTTGATATAAAGTTGATTTTCACCTGCGTCTGTGGGTCGCGGCTTGAGGTTGTGACGGATTGCAGTCCTGGACATACGTCTGTGGGTGCTTTGACAGCGCGTCGACCGCGCCAACTCACGCTTGCGGAAGCCGAGCAGAGGCTGTGGGCAGTCTGTCATCAGACGGATACGTGACTTCACAATCCTGTGAACAGGTTGCACACGTCTCCTGAGTTATTTTGCGAGCGGATCTGCAGGCTCTGCTATGCGTTATTTGGAAAGTTTACTAGTACTGAGAGTATCTACACATCAGTGTGAAGAATTATTTAGCAGCAGTTTGTTATTGTCAGTACTGAAATTATGAGTTGGGTGCGTGTCTGTAGGCCGTGCAACACGGTCCAGGCCACATCTGGGTGGGTGTTTTGTGATAGTGTGATAGATATAGTGTGTGGTTAAATAAATTGTTTGAAAAAATAAATAGAGTGCTGTCAATCATTACACTCCCCTGCAGCACAGATCAGAGTGATTGGTTTTCCGCCACTATCTCGGTTGCAGGCGAGTAGTAAGTGTTTTCGCGGCGGCGTTAATCGTGTGTGTAAGCGAGCTATGGGTTATTCTGACACGAGACCTGAGACGCTGGCGGTGTACATGAGAATAACAAAGCAGCTTTCACATGTGTCAGATGAGAGTGCCGTTTCTGGTTGTCTGTCACAAGGGCGCGGAAGCTGAACTTGGGTGGAGGCTCTGGAATCCCCCCTGCCTTGGAGCGTAATCTAAGGCGCATAGGTGATATGAATTTCTCCCGTGTTAGGCAGGAATGCGACTGTGAGGAGGTTATGTTTGGTGTAGGCCGAGCAGAGACTTTTGGTCGGTTTGGCAGCTGGGGGGCGGGGTATTGGGTGAGGGTGTTTGGGCGCGTCTGTTACACTATTTTGCGAGCATGTCTGTGCACTGTGCTGTGCGTTATTAGGTGAGTTTAAGAGTACAGAGCTCGTCTGCGGATATTGCGTACTGCATTATTTAAGAGCAGTTTGCTATTGTGTTGTGATATAAGGAATTGTATACGTATTTGTGGCCTGTGTCAGATAACCACAGTCAGATCAGTGCGGGTGGTTTGTGGCAAATATACTTCATGACTAAATAAAAGGGCTCGAAATAAATAGCATGCAGTCCTTCCTTTCTTCCCCGAGCAGAACATGCGCAGTCTGAAGGGTTTTTGCGCAAAAACGGCAATGTGGTCAGACCGTGAGTGAGTCAACAATAAACTGGAGAAATTTTTCTGTAGAGGAGTTAGAGGTCTGGATTGGAATGAATATCCTGATGGGTGTGGTTGTGTTGCCAAGTGTAGTGCAGTACTGGAGTTCAGAACCTGCCTTAGGTCAACCTTACATATCGAAACCTATGAGAAGCAAAAGTTTCAAAAAGATATGTGAAACTATTGACATATTCTGATGTCAGGGTGGGGGGGGGGGGGGGTCCTGTGTACTAAGTCAGATGGACCGTGGATTGAGTGGCGACTACATAGGCTGGTGGTGCTGTCTATCTCTAGTTTTTTAAATAAAGACAGATGTATGATTTTGAAAAGTTGACGATTAGGGAGCAGGGTATTTTAGATGGATTATTAATTAGAGAAATTAAGAGCTGTTCAGTTCTATGAGCGTGAATGTTTTGAATTATTTAGCTGTGATTCACATGTCTGTAGGCTGTGCAGTGATTTTTTTGACGATTTACAATTAGCAAGCGTGTGTGTAGAGCATTATACATGAGTTATGTAGGAGTAGTTTGCAGAATCTGTATGCTGTGGGGGGCATGTGCGAGGGTGTGTTCTGTGATACATATACGCCATCCCTAAATAAATTGCTCCCAAATAAATAATGTACACTCCTTCCTCCTTCCATCAGCCTAGTGCGGGCTGAGTCGTTTTACCAACCGCCCACTAGGAAGTGGTGGTGGTGGTTGACTTCGTTTTCAGCAGTTTTCTTACATTGGTAGCGAAGACGGAAGTAAGATTTGTTGACTGGCAGATTTCACACTTGGCGCCTGATCCTAGGAAGACAGTGGCGGTTGGGTGGATGAGGTTACTACAAGTGCCCTGTCTTTACGTGCAATTTTCTTAGGTTGGTAGCGAAAGCGCAAGTGACATTTCTTTACTGACAGAATTCAAACTCGGCGAGGGTTCCTAGGAAGAGGTGGCGGTCTGGTCCTCGAAAAGTAGTTGAAAGTAGGTAATTGAACATCTTTGCATACGTATATGAAATTGTAATTTGAATTATTTAATATAATTAAAATTGAAATGGAATTAAGTACTTAATTAATTGATAGGTTATATGAGCTATGTGGGAGTTAGCATATTTACAGAAGACTATGTCCATCGCGTGTACAGAGGGGGCGATCGAGAGTGCGTGTTGTAAGCTGTCGGACGTCAGCGGGGCGGCGGCGCGGCGAGTGTCCGGCTATAACGCGCACACGAGAGAGAGTCAATTAACTTAGCGACTGTTCTCGTTCGACCAAACGTGCTGTTATACAGTCATGGCGGATTCCACTGTCGAGCAAACTTTGGCGCCAAAAGTGTAGTATGGCGTTCTCAGTTGCACAAAGACACATGGTGGATGGTGAACGGTCGGCATCGACACGTTTGAACGTGTCCAGCAAAACAACTTTGGCGCCAAGTGGTCGGTGGGGTCGGTAGGTTACTATAAGTGCACTTTATTATTTGACGCGATTTTCATAGCTTAGCAATGGAAGGATAAATAAACCCGAAAGTTCGTAGGATGTGGGCTATTTCGTACATGTGGTAGATTACGGTGTTGGAATTTGAACTTGTGACAGATTTTTTGTCATGGATGTAACGCAAATGGCTTTCTTCCGACCGAAATCGGACATCTTGAATAAATAATAAATGATAACAATAAATAGAAGTACAGTTTTCGAGACATTATTGTGTTTGAACTAGAATTTGGCGCAATAGGCCAAAAATAATAATAAATGATGAATGATAATGAATAATAATAAATAATAATAACCTTCCGCTACACGCTCGATTTTTTTACCTCCACTACATGCACGTGGACTGAGAGTCTGCATTACGTTTTATACCATTTTCATGAACAATTTTGACATTACAGTTGGAAAATATAATAAATTCGGATCTGGATAACATAAATAAAACAATGAATTCGTAAACAATGTATTTCAGCATCAGTAGTGTACATAAAATATTTTAACTCATAATTTACCTGTAAACCAATAAGAACATTTATTGTACTTGTTGAAATTTATGTTCATTATGTTTTTTCACTGTTTTTCCAAATGAATATTAACCAGCACTTACCTTAAGTAAATTAGTTCGGAAACCTTTTCAGAAAACTATCGTTTACAGCCTCACTGCCAGTTCGAGTAAATCACTCATGGTAGTTGCAATTTTCACTGCACTCATTGCACGGATATGCACCGACATGTTCCAGGTATACAAATTTATTGCACACATTGCAGGAAAACCTAGTCGGTCTGTTTTTTTTCCTATCACAGAAGTTGCATCTTCCTCAAGCTGTTGTTTGTGGAGGCCTAGGAAGAGCTTCAGAAGTAAGTAATCCCAAAATTTCTTTGATACGATTCTTGATGTTCACCAGTGTACTTAGATGATTGACCTTCATTGTCATTTAATCATGGAAGAGTTCTTTGACAAGAACTTTTAGACAGTCTTTTCTGGGAATTGTTGAATCTGAATTGCTCTTGTAAATTATGTATCCATTCATTCCAGCAATATTTAGAAGAGAGGAAATAATTATAAGTGACCATCTTCTGGTAATTCTTGTCACAGAGTATGTACATTTCATCTCATCAACTTTTTCCACACCAGATTTAGTCTCGCTGTAAAATGTTATTATTTCTGGCTTGCACTTTTCCGAATCACTATCAAGACTGTCATCATCATGTAAACTAGATAGTACTAGAACAACGTTGTCTTTCTTAGGTTTATATGAAACCAGTGTCATATTTTTCCTAAATGCAAAAATGCTGGATTCCAGAGGACGATCTTTTGCTACTGTCATAAATGGAGGAATTTCACGTTTATTTTTTTGGATTTTTCCAACCATTGTCAGCTTGTCATTTTCCAACAAGTCAACTGCAAGTGGAATTGATGTGAACCAGTTATCACATGTTACATTTCTGCCAGATTTGGATATGCATTTCACCATTCTTTTGATAATAGCATGAGGTTTGTTATCACAGAGATAAGGCATATCCACTTGCTTTCCACAATATATTTATAAATGGCTGGTATAGGACATCCTTGTATCTGTATGCGCAAACATTTTTACACCATATTTTGCCGGTTTTGATGGAATGTATTGTATAAATCCACATCTGTCCCTGAATGCATTCAGCATTTCATCTACTGTAACTAGTTCTGATAAACTACAATGTTTCTTGCAGTTTTCATTGAGCTGATCTATCAAGAATCGGACAGCATCTAATTTGTCTGTTTGCTTCCGATGAGCTCTTTTTCTGACATCATCAAATCTCAGACATGTCAGCAAGAAACAGAAACGGTTTATGACCATTGAAAGTCTGAAGTGCTCCACTCCAACACCATCTGCAGCCCAGAGATCTATTAAATTTGTGTGTGATGACTGTAGCATGCCCACCAAGAAAAGGAGTCCTAAACAAGCTTTGATTTCTGTAATGTTGGTGTCTGCAGCATCTCTTTCTCTGGAATATTTAGAATGGATGGTAGCAATGTAAATATTAGTGCAGCGAACAATTTCTTCTAAAATGTCATCTGTGAAGAAAAGTTGTAAACAATCAATTGGACACTTGGCATTTTTTGCTTTGCCTATGACTCCCAGTAAATGCTGGACAATAATATGTTGAGGTCTTCCTACTCTCCTGTTTTGGATTAGAGATCGATGGCTCCGTTGCATACCGTCTTTCCCAAAATTCAAGTAAAATTTTTCGATGGAATCACTTTCGTCCAGCGACTGTTCACTATCTGAATAGTGATCACTTTCGAATATTGACTCCAGATCATTACATTCTTCATTACCAAGCTCTTCGTCGAACCACTGCAAAACCTGATCGTCATTCACCGTTCTTCTGAAAAAAAAAGTGTATAATTTATTTCACTAGTTGGTGTTGGTCAATGAAACAGCTCATAATTGTATGACAGTTTGGATAATAAATACATAAAAAAGTTTCTAAATGTAACTGTCTATGTTATTATAAAGGAAGAAACCTCCTTACCTGAAATACATCGTAAAAGAACTGATGATAGAACCACACCACACGAATGCACACACACGGACTGACAGTCCGCACCTCACACGACTATTGCTTCTGGCAATAATGACTAACTTAAATTGTTGCCATAATCTGGTACAGAAGGAGCGGAAGGTAGAAAAAGTCGCTAATGGAAATCTTGAATTTATAAGTGATTGTCGATGGAAAGATAAAACTGCAGACTCACAGTCCGTAGTGCGTGTAATGGAGGGATAAAGACTAGTACGGTTTTGCAGCCGTTATCGTGCTGTAAATTGAATTTAGAACGCATTTTCTAGTGGTGGTAGGCCAATAATAATAAGTGATAATGAATAATAATAAAGAAAAGTAAGGTTTTGCATGTATTACCTTGTTGGAATTTGAATTTGGAGCCGATTTCTTCTGGAGACTTAAGTTAGTGGACATAGCACAACTGACCTATTTTCCTGCAAAAATTCAAACTTCCCGCCATATTTTCTGGAGGCTTAGGTTGGTGGACATAGCCCAGATGACCTATTTTCCCGCGAAAAGCCGCCATCTTGGATGAGGTAATTTGCTGTTGCCAAGTCTACATGACGCCATTTTGGATGACGTCAGCGCCGCTATCTTTAATAAATTTGGCAACAATGCAGCGCGTCGTAACACGAAGGTTGTCCCACTACTGACCAGATGTGGCTTAAATTCAAAGAAATAGTATCGGCAGCAACTGAGAAGTTTATACCAAATAAACTAACAAACGACGGAGCTGACCCTGCTTGGTACACAAAACCGGTTAGAACACTGTTGCAGAAACAACGAAACAAACTTGCCAAATTTAAACAGATGCCAGATCCCCAAGTTGGCGATCCTTTACAGAAGCTCGAAACTTTATGTGGAGTTCCATGCGAGATGCCTACAACAGTTTCCACAACGAAACTTAGTCTCGAAACCTGGCAGAAAATCCAAAGAGAATCTGGTCGTATGTGAAGTACGTTAGCGGCAAGAAACAATCAATGCATTCTCTGCACGATAACAATGGAGATACTATCGAAGACAGTGCTGCCGAAGCAGATTTACTTAACACAGCCTTCAGAAATGCCTTCACAAAAGAAAACGAAGTAAATATTACAGAACTCGAATCGAGAACAGCTGCCAACATGGGTAACATAGAAGTAAATATCCTCGGAGTAGTGAAGCAACTCAAATTATTTAATAAAAGAAAGGCTTCTGGTCCAGACTGTATTCCAATTATGTTCCTTTCGGAGTATGCTGATGTGTTAGCTCTATACTTAACAATGATATAAAACCGTTCGCTCGACGAAAGATCCGTACCCAAAGACTGGAAAGTTGCATTGGTGACACCAATATTCAAGAAAGGTGGTAGGAGTAATCCACTAAATTACAGACCCATATCGTTAACGTCGATATGCAGCAGTATTTTAGAACATATATTGTGTTCGACACATTATGAATTACCTCGAAGGAAACGGTCTATTGACACTCAGTCCACAAGGGTTTAGAAAACATCGTTCCTGTTAAACACAACTAGCTCTTTACTCACATGCAGTGCTGAGTGATATTGACAAGGGATTTCAGATCGATTCCTCATTCCTGGATTTCCGGAAGGCTTCTGACACTGTACCACACAAGCAGCTAGTAGTAAAACAGAAGTGATTTCAGGCGTACCCCAAGGTAGTGTTATAGGCCCTTTGCTGTTCCTTATCTATATAAACGAGATGGGAGACAATCTGAGCAGCTGTCTTCAGTTGTTTGCAGATGACGCTGTCGTTTATCGACTAATAAAGTCATCAGAAGATATAAAATAAGGTGCAAAACGATTTAGAAAAAAAATATGTGAATGGTGGCAGTTGACCTTAAATAACGAAAAGTGGGTGGTCATCCACATGAGTACTAAAAAGAAACTTACACGATAAATCAGTCTAATTTAAAACCCGTAAATTCAACTAAATACCTAGCTATTACAATTATGAACACCTTAAATGGGAAATAACATATAGAAAATGTTGTGGGGAAGGCTAACCAAAGGCTGCGTTTTATTGGCAGTACACCTAGAAAATTTATCAGACCTACTAAGGAGACTTCCTACACTACGCTTGTTCGTCATCTTTTAGAATACTGCTGGATGGTGTGGGATCCTTACCTGATGGAATACATCGAATACATCGAAAAAGTTCGAGGAAAGGCAGCACGTTTTGTATTATCGCGAAATATGGATCAGAATGTCACAGAAATGATATGGGGTTTGGGCTGGAAATTATTAAAAGAAAGGTGTTTTTCGTTGCGACGGAATCTTCTCACGAATTTCCAATACCAACTTTCTCCTCAGAATGCAAAAATATTTTGTTGACACTGACCTACATCGGGCGGAACGATCACCACGATAAAATAAGGGAAATCAGATCTCGTATGGAAAGATATAGTGTTCATTCTTTCCGCTCGCTATACTAGATTGGAATAATAGAGAATTGTGAAGGTGGTTCAATGAAGCCTCTGCCAGGCACTTAAATGTGATTTACAGAGTATCCATGTAGATGTAGATGTAGTTTACATTTACGAGCACTACAATGAGCCCTTCAGAGAGAGGCAAGACAGGTTATGTTCAACCCTACTCGATCACTGTTATGCTGTCTAGCATGACATGTGTTGTGTGTGAAGCAGGAAGTTTCTCTCCATGTCCTCCTGTGTTCTACTGCTCTCTTCATTTCCACGTAGTTACTACTTTAGCTTACAGGTGTTGTGTACTTCTGGTATAGCCTAACAAGAGCTTCAATAAGTAGCAGTAGATGGATCTGCTCTTGTTCTGCATCTGTTTATTCAGTGGTCTACGTTTTGAGTCATATGTTTGTGTATGAGAATAGTTAGTTTTATGGCAAAAATGGCTTTTGCCTTCATCTACAAAAATAAAAACTTTGTGAGGTGGCAAAATGTTCATACACATTGTGATAGGTATCTTATTCCAGGCTGCAGTAATTCCTTTTAATCACTGACTAACGTTAAAGTAACACATTACTATTTACAGTAATGCAACATGTTTAAAATGTGTTGTAATTGAGAGTATGCACTTGCTGAGGTGCACAGGGTGATGTTGCAGGGCACCATGTTTGCCATTACAGAGAAGAGTTGTATGCACTTGTGAGCCAAATGTCATACATCCCTGTCGCACTAGGGGACTGAAAATATTGCAGAGGTATTTTGATTTCAGTATAATGTCACTATAGCTTTAGTTTAGTCACCAAGTGTAAGTATGACAATGAACTGGGAATATTTGCACATACCTTCATTCCCATGTAAATGCAACAGTACATTTATTAACACAATCGTATTGGTGACTGATTCTTTATGTTAATACAAATTTTGATTACAAAACTGAGTAGTTTAACCTAAAAAAATGGTATGCAATGAATTGTGGAAGATCATGGTCGCAAATTAATTCACAGATGCATTTTGATACATAATCATAAAACATAGAATGAAAATCAAACCACATCAATCTAAGCTGCCTTATGTATCCAGTTTCATGTGGTTTGTTTTTGTATTTCATTCTATGTCTGATACTGTATCGATCCACATCAATATTTCAATTGCCAAGCAAGATCTTCCACAATACACTGTGTGCTAACCCTGAACGGTTGCCTTCATTCTAAATAGAAGCGCTTCTCTATCTGGTGAAGAAAAGTATAACTATTCTTAGAGTTTTTAAAGTTAATTTTAAAAATGACTGTGTCAAACTACAACAATTGATCAATTTGTTCTCGTGTTTTAATATAACAGTGAAAGTACATGAAGACATTACAGCTTTATAAATGGGTCTGAAGCAATAATTCGAAGTAATTGTTAGCAGGCACAAATTTGAATATGTCAATGAAATCAAAGTTATATTTATGTTAAATATTTAATCTGAGAAGGATTGGTCAATGAAACACACACAGAGAGAAAAGGCTAATTCATGCTGACAGCAGAAGCATTCATAATAGCATTGCAAAAAACGATTAAGGAGTCACTTTTTCACAACCTCATTATTTTCCCCTAGTACGACAGGGAAGTATGAAATTTGGCTCACAGGTATATTGAATCCTCCTTTATAATAGCAAGCATGGTGCCCTGCAACACCACCCTGCAACTCGACCATGTTTCAAACAGCAAGACAAACTAAAGAAAAGCCAGAGTTCAGAAGATCAAGTGAGGTGTAAGGTATATTAATGACGTCACATCGGCATGAAATTTCACCACAGTTCTACCCAACGCCACGGTAGACATGTCACTCGATGGATAGGGGCCGCCATACCTCCTCTTACCCATGTCTCACCCTTCCTCTTGACACCTCTGCGATGGAGGTCAGACCTGCAAAGCTCAGCATTAAAACCCCGCCATTTTCTTAGGGGTTATCAAACACATGAGTAATCCAGGGAACAGATAAGTAACAGACATCCAAGGGAGGTAACTGAGTCTGCCAGGGAAACTGAAGCATTGAACCATATGTAAAGATTTACAATAGTTAAAGCAGAAAAAAATTATTATACTACATACAAAGTATGATAATCACTCATACATTAAGAAACATAGTTACAAAATGAACTCATCTTGAGAAGTAATAAAAACGAAAAGAAATGTCAACTTTATTGTGAAAAGTGAAGGCAATACTGCTAAAGACCCACTGCTGATAGTCAGGTTATCCCACAAACGCTTGATTCAAACTAAATCTCATTGTAATGTGAGTGTTAATACGCTATGAATGACAATACGATGTTTCTCCATCCCATAAGTGTATTAAATGTATGAAACTTATAGATATATTTAAAAAGTAATTTAGGAATGATGGGATTCCAGACAACCTAATAAAATACAGTGAAAGACACATACCTTTCGACTGTCTCATATCATTAATGCAGCATTTAGCACAGGAGCCGTCCAAAAAACTAAAAATCAATAATGTCAACCCAATTTACAACAAAGATAACTAATCTGACGTTAGTAATAACAGACTATATCAAAGATCCTTCTTTTTAAGAACAAATAGGTAAGTTTATGTATTAAATGCCGCCATTCTTTAAAACAAAAGACGTATGATGATTAATGGAAAAGTGGTTTTAAATAGGTCAATTCACACAGTTGTCTATAACTTTTTAAATTTGGTTATTAATTCTTCTTCTTTTTCTTTTGTTTCACCCTCTTTTGGGTACGCTGGATCAATCATTTCTTTGTGTGTTGTTCTTTTCTTTGGACCCAGTGTTTGTTCATTCTTTCTGATCTTCTTTTCCTCTCTTCTTCTGAGATGAAGGGTTTGGACTTTTGTGTAGACTTGTCTTGTAGAGTTGTTATTAATTCAGTATACAACAATGAATTAAATTGTGGCCTGTGTCAGTTCTGTTGAAGGAATTTGATGTCACTAACCACAATTAACTGCTCAGAAAGAATATTGCTGTGGGATTTGTGGAGTAGCAGATGACTCATTCATGTACCATCTGTACTGGTACAGCATACACTTTGAGTTTCGTTAACAGCATGCTGGAGAGTCTCTAGCTTCATTTTTGCACACATAAGCTATATTTTGTAACATAAATATCCTACAACAGTAATCAATGTAATATATCTTAAGAGGTAATAGAGAGCAAAGTACATGTAACCAAACCACAGCAAATGATGTTTGTTATTGGTCTATAAAAACCGACAGCATTGTGAATGTTGAGCTCTGCCTCACTGACTCTGAAGCCGATTACACCCTATATCTTCTTGGGTGTCATTCTTTATGTAAGTAATTATTATTATTGAAATAATAATGGAGTTGGTTTAAAAATGTGTCTTGTTACTGAATTAAAGTTACTCTTGCTGTCAGTACAATGGTTTTTGAATAAATGTAATTTATATCATTCCTTATAAACGGTATCGATTCGTAATTTTAAACAAGTCATTGCTGACCACCGTTTTGTTAACTTTTCTTAGTACTTCTAAGATACAGCTTGCCAAATTTTGTGAAAGAAAAGTGTGACTGTTTTTCAGGTTCAAATGGTTCAAATGGCTCTGAGCACTATGTGGCCTAACTTTGGAGGTCATCAGTCGCCTAGAGCTTAGAACTAATTAAACGTAACTAACCTAAGGACATCACACACATCCATGCCCGAGGCAGGATTTGAAACTGCATCGTAGCGGTCGCCTGGCTCCAGACTGCAACGCCCAGATCTGTACGGCCACCCCGGCTGGCCTGCTTTTCAGGTTAAATTCATTTCTCCAGTTTATCATTTTGAAAATTTCAAAACGAATAGATACCACTCATGATGACGGTAGCTATGAATATGAATATCACTGAAAGAGAATTTCAAGTAAATAAAGACTTTATTAAAACAATTAAAAGCATATACAAGCCATTGAACATTGCATTCTAGCAAAAGCTGAATGGAACATTACTTTTTATCTATTTTTGGCCATCTCAACGTGAATATCATTTAGAAAAGGGTGGGAACTACAGATGTTGCAGCATAGAAGACAAACAACAGAAGTTGTATAGAAGATACATCATCATTTGCCAGTGACACCAGTCTGTCTGTTAAAGAAATGAACAAAAGTGACTAACAGGAAAGTCTCACAGTAGAAACACCTGACATGAGCAAATGATCTTGGAATAAAAGAATGATTATGAACAGTAAAAAACAGTTTTAATAGACTTCAGTCATAAAACGAACTAACTAGGATCCAACATAATAGTAGAACTTCAACACAATAAGGTAGAACTAACGCCCATACCAACTTTTTAGAAATACAACTGAATTAACGTTTAAGATCGGAGAATCATACAAAATTGTTAAACAAAAAATAAGTCTGTATTGTTATCTTGTAAGTACATTAATAGATTCATGTGATATTGAATCAATGTTATGTGTCTACTTTCGATTCATTCATAGCATATGAAAATATATCAGTGTTTTGGGTGAGACTAGTCTGGCTAAGCTCCCATATATATTTCAAATAGAGCGACTAGAATAATGAAAGGGGCGAAACATAGAGAATCATTTTTTCAAGCAATTTGGAATAATGGCCATTTGCCTGTATTTATGAAAGTCCTTTTTCCTGAATGCACACAAGGAATTCTCTGAGTTTAACAGTCAAGTCTACAGATACAAGCAGAGACAATATTTATATAGAAAAGCAAAAGCCATGAGTAAAAATGTGCTTATTTTCAGGTAAAAATTCTGTTTGATGCATTATTTGAGGAAGTAAATAGAATATCAGAACTCCAGATACTTAAAAACGAAATAAAATTGTTCATTCATATCTGATTCTATCGTATTCACGAGTACACATATCATCAGCATCTCATGTGTCTTGTTATCATCGTTAAAGTGAAATGAAGTGCTTATGTTAAAAAATAAATGTATTTGCACAAACACAATTTGGTGCCCTTCATGTTGTGTGCAAGAATAATTTACATATAACTGTGAATTTTCTTACATGTTGTTATCTATGGCAAATGATATATATTTTGGAAGCCTTAATAAATTGGAGTAAACTAATCCTGCAGAATATGATTCCAAAGTGGTTAGCAACTTCATATTTAAAAGTGATAATGTAAACTTTTAATGAAGCGTATCCTATAAATTACAAGAATGATTGCAAGCAGAAATCCCCTACTAAAACTAAAGATCTATGGAATTGATATAAAGCCCAAATAAATAAGTATCTTGTGCAATGGTAGATCATGAAACTGTAGTGCTTATAATGAAATGTACACAACATTAAGAATGAATCATGAATGGGAAATCAATTTAGCTAACTGGAAAGCAGATTATTAACGTATTCTTAATTGACCAAACATATATAATGCAGTATGATATGTCATTAAAACAAAGAAAGCTGTCAAAAGATAACCAGTTCTATTTTGATGCCACAGGATGTATTAAACAGACATTTTCCATCATCTTCTAAGAAATCAACTTAGAGGAAGATTTGAACAAATCTGAAGCACAACTGCAAAATATGGACAATTATGCAAATGGTAGTTTTAGATGGACTAATGTAAGTCATGGACAAGTCAATGACTCAATAGAAAAATAAGTGGTATATAGTTTAAGGCAAATGAATTGCAGGTAAATGACACAAAAGTTGAAGACATGTTGTTCAGTCCAATTAAATATGTTGAAACTGGAAAAAATTCAGTAAAACTTCCCGGTTTTCATACTGAGGATACTCATACAAACTATACAAGACTCTCTTCGGTAGCATACCTGTTGCACAGGTGTAGAGGTCATATTAGTAAAATATGCATACATTGTATTTGTCCATTCACTTATGACCCTCGTAATTATTCTGTAGGGAACTTCCACTGGTGCAAAAAAATATTTAAATTCCAAAAAAATCTGTTACATTTACTACATGACTTGCACCCAAAGATACTTGCATGAATTACTGTAAGGAACTTAGTATTATGGCAGTACGAAGTTTACATTCCTAGACATTAGCCACCCATCCCAGGCGTGGACATGTGGCACTATATCTATGGCTTGATGACTTGTTTGGCAAAATTGTAATGAATCATATACTTAAAATTTCCTTGTTAATCAGTCTACCTATTAGTGAAAATTATATCAAGGTATCTTCAGTAATTTTTGAGATTAGCCTTCAGCTATGAACAGAAAAATGTTATATGGGGTTTTAATCTGTAATATTTATTGACACAGTTGTTTGGTCTATTCGAAGAAAAATATCAATTTAATCTTCAGGTGGTAGTACGTCAACATGGCGCAAGACATGCACACACAATTGTTGTGGTGAACCACTGGCATGGACCACACACGTCTGAATGTTGAGTTCATGAAGATAAGCAATTAATTCTACATTAACTGTCAATTAAATTAATATTACACCATAAGGAAGTTAATTATAGCCTATTTCATATTATTTATTGAAGGGTCCCTCATTCCAAAGCATTTCTCGAAAAACAAAACAGGAAAGTAACTTAATGGCTTGTTTCTGTGTGCTTCAGATGTAGGTTTACATACCAATTTAAGATGTTTGGATAAATATAAAGTGAAGAATTTAGGTTGTTTTCTTTACACATATATTTAGTTGTGCCACATCTACTCAGGGAATTAAAGGTTCTATCTTTTTTTTTTCTTTTCATAACCTGTGAAATCCAAGTAGTGCATACACAATCTTAGGCCTAATTTTTTGGGTATACAAGTTTTGAGTTTTAACATTATTTTAAGGATATTAAGTTACTTTAGTAACAGTATATACATATATTAGTGTTACACATAACTTTAGTGACTCTTATGATCTATAATTAATAGAATATTACTGTTATTGTCTAGCTAATTTTGTAAAAATGTTGTAAACAACCACAAGCTGCCATAGAGAAGTTAGTTCTGGTATTCTCTGCAGCTGTTACGGAAGATCGTTACACTGGATGGGACGGGTGAATGTAGTGCCATGGGAATTGGGGAAATAAAGGAGTCTCTTCCATGGTATTATTGAGTATGTTCAAGGGATAGGATAATAGCTGAACAGGACAGGAAGATTAACGCTCTTAATGCTGAACTGGATAGTGCTAGGGAGGAATTGATGAGATTAAGAGGGGAGAAGGATGAAGAAAGAAGAGACATGGTAGCAAGGACCAGATTTACCTTGCTACTTCAGTTAACTAAGGAAGATGCTCAGGTAAAGGTAAGTGTAGTTAACTCTCAACATACAAAAGTAGGAGGGCAGTTCTGTTGTTAGGTAGTAACCATGAAAGAGATCTTGCAGAAAAAAATTAGGTGAAATGTACCATGTCACAAGTTTTTTCAGGCCCAGTGTCGAATGATAGAGAATGTAGGATTAATGTGCACAGCAAGGTCATGTTGTTATAGTGGGTGGAGCAGGAAACAATATTGATATGGATCAGAGCTACAATATTGAGTGTGACCTGGTAAAAATAGCATCTGCAACGAGCATTACAAATATTGGCTTGGTTCCTTCTTTCATGCAGTATGATTGGCCCCAATTGAACAGCTCTTTCAGGAGGGTCATAAAAACCAGTGAAAATAATTTTAATATCTCACAAGATTCTCATAAAATAACAGCGAAAAGTAATGTTACTATATTGCATAAGTATATAAGGGGATTAAAAAGCAAAGTAGATGAGCTTGTTTGTTTAGAAGATTTAAAACCTGAGAGTGGAATGTATGTACATGCCTGTCTGAACATCATGTAGTCACAGATATGGAAAAGGTAAAAATGTAGGTGGATATAAACTTTCAGAACATGATAGTAGACACACTACAGAGAGAATAGGAGCTGCCATAATGTTGAAATTTATCATAGTGTGAAAAATTTTAAAACCAAAAAATTTTGTGTAGAGCAATATACAGAAACATGCATGTGAACTTAAACTAAATAATGGTACTTCTATAATTATAGCTGTGTATATATAGACAGAGGGAAGCAAATTATTGTTTTTGGGGATTTCAATGTAGATTTTCGGAAAGTGTCCAATGGAAACCTTGACCTTGAAGTATTACTTGGTTCTTTCAATTCTATGTGAGCTATTCATTATCCTACTTATGCTGTACAGGAATGCAGCACACTGGTAGATAATGTTTTTATACATCAAGGTAAATATAATCAAATAAAAAATTTTTCTTTTAAGAATGGTCCATCTAGTCATTATGCACAGCTAATTACAGTATATGGCATACAGTAATGTAAAACAGTCCCCCAAAATAATGTATTCAATTAATGATTTAACAACTGCAGATTTTAGGATACTTTTCAATAGGAACTTGATGCTGATTTAAAATTTAACCTATTTCACGATATCCCTAAGAAAACAGTGAAACATAGTTGTAAGAGACCATCTGAAACACCAACGTCCACTAAAGGGATAAAAATATCTTGTAAACAAAAAAGGGAAATGTATCTTATAGCTAGAAGAAGCAATGCTGCAGAAACAGTCAAACATTAAAGAAACCACTGCACTATATTAAGAAAAGTTATTAAAAAGTCCAGAAGTTATATCTAATATTAACACAACTGATAATAAAATGAAAACAATTCAGAAAATTATTACAAGGGAAACAGGCCTACGAAGAGCACAGCTCGGGTTACACTAGCAAGTTATAGCAGCAACTTACTTGCGCGGAGGAATTTGCCCCGCGATTTGCGAGTGTAAACATATCGCCAGTTAGACTTGCGACCGTACCAATTTATTGCGGAAGTGACCTGCAGCACGTTTTCCGCTACCAGTGTGAGCACCACGCAAGAAGTATCTGCAAGTAACTTGCAGCTTTTAGGATGTATTTCTATTTCCTGCAAGTAGGAAGCGCAAGTTACAGTAGGTATTTCGTCTTCATAACACTCATATTTTACTTAATGTGGTGACTTAATTTTATGCAAACATCTTACGTATTATATGCAAACAAGTTTCAGAAATGGAGGAGAAACGGGAATGGATGAAGCAAGATACAGAACATTTTCTTGAAGCCGTGTAGAGCTACCCCGAAATACGGAATAGAGTGAAGAAGATGAGCTCATTAAATGAAATCTCGTCGATATTCGACACATCTGTGAAAGAAGTACAGAGAAATTGCATAAGTTGATGAAGACACAACCCCTTTGCCACCTGTCCACCACCTTCTTGGTTTTGGAACCTAGAGAAAGACGATGTGTAATTATTACATGTTCTAGTTAAGAAGCTTGTCACTTTCCATTTTATGAGCATTAGAAAAACATTTTTATAAGCATATCATTCTGCAAAACGCAGTTTATTTCAATAAAAATTTAATTTCATTGTTGTGTTTTCGCATACCTACAAATAATTTTCCCTTTTCAAAACGTCAAAAGTGGCTCCAAATATCGTGCTGACGGGAATATGAAACAAGTACATTAGGGACTTGTATGAGTCCCCTACAAAGAAAAGATTTCAAAATTCAATTTTTTTGGTTGTATGTTTCACATAAATAGATGAAATGCTTATTTTATTCGTAGCTCACCTGTATCTATAAATAGTAGAGTGACTAGCAAACGTTCCTTTGCTGAAATAGCATTACGGATATGACGGGCGCTATTAACGTCAACAAATACTCCAGATCGTTTGAGGACATTCTGCAAAAGTTTTTAAAAGTATCCATGCTCTCGATACTAAGTCCTTGCAAAAGATTATTATAGGCACCGTTATGCGATCTTCTTATTATCCACTCTCTAACCCAAATACTTCTCTTTTTCTTTTTCACGTTTTTCGTTACAATTACAAGTGCTGCAGCATATATCACCCGTCTACTTGT
Organism: Schistocerca gregaria; assembly: GCF_023897955.1. NCBI lineage: Eukaryota > Metazoa > Arthropoda > Insecta > Orthoptera > Acrididae > Schistocerca > Schistocerca gregaria. Next base: position 168,794,045 of record NC_064927.1, on the reverse strand, counting down.
CATTTTATACTTCGGCTGACACTCGTAGTGGTACTGAAAGCATATGTAAACAGTATCAGCAAGTTGTTGACGCAAGTTTCTTGCCAAAGTACTTGCGGAAGAATCTTGCTTAATTCTTGCGCTGCTGTGTAAACACAGCTGCAAGCGGCTCGCAGTAACTTGCAGCAATAACTTCTGCAAGCAACTTGCTAGTGTAAACCCAGAATTAGTTAATTATTGAAAATATATTAATGTAGCCTGTAAAGTCTAATGTATGAACATAAATTAGTTTTATAATTATACGTGTACGTTAACTTTGATGACACCGATTGCATGTAAACGCTCAAAGATGAATAAATCTGTTCTATTCTGTAGTTGTATAGGATGAGATATGAGGATGCTAATAAATTTGAACTGCAGGAAAAGTTATATTTAAGCAACTGTGACCTGTCAGAACCCTGCCTAACTCTAAGAATAAAATGAGATCAGATAGAAGCTTTCTTTTCTGATGTCTTTACAGTGTTTACATTTCCAAGTTGGTTACCACAAATTATGGTGAAAACGTGCATGTCAAGTTTTTAACGCCGATGGAAGTTTGGCGTCAGGTGTACCAAACTGTTTTGTTATGACAACGCAAGCATGTTTGGCAACACTGACTAGTCGTCACGCGTGTGTTTATTTGATTGACATTGCTGTCAGAAGCAAAAACTGTTTGGGTCATAGTACAGGACTGGAAAACATACCGTTTGATACATTGTTGGTGAATTAAATATGGTAAGAGTAGTCATACAAAACAATGTCTCTACAATGTACTGTGTCGGGTGATTGTTAACTACATACATGATAAATTACAATTGTTAAAGTATACACGGTGTTGTGGATTTTAGGAAAAAGGCGAAAAAAGTAAAGAAAGATTTGGAAGGGGGTAAACCATTACCAAAAAATATTATTCGTCAGAAAAGACGACTTAATGTTGGGACAAACTTTGTATTTGATGTTATGTATATATTCCTTCATCCAAGAATCACCTCGTAATGATAAAGTGTATGGTTTGTCATCACAAAAAATGAAAAGAAATAGCGCCAGTGTGCGTACTCTCAGAATGCATATAAATTTTTGTAAAGTACCAAACGTAATGTGTCCATGCTTGTATGTCACCTTAGGTAGTTGCCTGAGCTCTTCGAGTCCATTCTGTCGAGTGTGCACAGTGAGGTGCTTATAAAACGTCCATTTATTGTTAATTCCATTCGCGAAAAAAAAAAGAAACCGCTAGTGTTGTTGTGTGTGTGTTTTAGATGGCGCAAATGAGTGCGTTTCCGGAGGAATGGATGTAAGACTACATGTAATTTATTTGAGTTTCCGTATCATATAATATGATGGTTAAACACAAAATAAACTATTCGTTTATAACTATGTGTTACAGTTTTTATACCGTTTCAGGACCAAAATGAACATCCAAAGCCATGGGAGAAACCTTGGACGCCTGACGATTTACGACGGAATAGTACATGCTGGTCGTTAGCAGGTGACGCAGGTCTACTCAAATATCTACAAGAATTCTCGCAGGTACTTTGAATCTGTAAATAATACAGCAAGGTACATTCCTAAACGAAAATGTTGCATAAGATTTGAGTAAAAATCTAGTGTGCCCATTGCTATTATTGTGCTTTTCCCTATGCCTAAGGTTTGCATGTTAGCAGTACCAATAACAAAGTATGGTAGGTCTTAATGTTTTTGATGATTACTTTATATGTAGAAGATTGCACAGTATAATTGTTGTATGTTTACCTGTAGTGTTGTAGTTGTTTCATTTTTGTGATGTGGATATCATGAATGTATTCAAGGTTTAATTGAGCAATACCAGTTACTTACTCTGTATAAGATTACAAATTTTTTTCATGATGTACTGCTACTGAGCTTTGGAGTTACTGAGTGGGGTAGGGGTTTTCTCATTTGTCATGTAACCAGCAGCTATGTGGTCCTGGATATGTGTCTTCTAGAGTATTTATTTCTAAGATTCTGTCAACCATCTCAATTAAAGCTACTTGGGGAACAGCTGAGTCAATGAGTCAAACATGCATATCCCGTAATCCAAAGACTGCAGATGAAACAGGAAAAAAAAAAAAAGATTTTTGATAGTGAATCCAGATAAATAACAACATACAACAAAAGTAGCTGAATGAATGTGAAAAACTCTGTGTAGGATAAGTGTATGCCCTCAAGCTTTTCAGTTTGGATTTGGAACAAATGGGATTTGCCTCTCGGATTTTTCTATGTTGGTAAAATGTTGTTGACAATGGAACATGCAGACTAGTGCACACCTTCTGTATGGGTTCAACTGGAAAGTGTTTCTTTGCTTAATGTTTGGTGCAACAGTAGACCTACTGCAGTTGCAGTTGAATGAGTGTGTCGATATTGTTATCCACTAATTCCTTAACAAAGCATAGGCCATGTGCAGAGATTTCAAGATTATGGTTCTGAACAATACCTTGCATGAAGTTGAGGAACAGATATTTCAGATAATTCTGATTGTTGTTTTGTGTGCCAAGAATATTCTTTGTATTACTTAGTATTGCTTCAAAATATAATACCAGTGGACATAATATGATAAAATGTGGAAAGTTAATCAGCTTTCCCATTTCAATGTCAGTGACAGGTGATATATTTGTATAGTGAAGACAGCAGCATTCAGTTTCAGAATAGTTTGGTACTCCCAACAAAACATTTCTTCGTATGCCTGAAGAATTAAAAAGGTTTGAAATATGAGTATCTCAACCATCATCATTACCAACTTTTGAATATAGGCCTTCTCAGTACAGAAACTCAACATGACATTCAATCAACAAGTCATTGGAAGTCCCCTGCAGAAATATTGAGCCGTGCTGCATCTATAGCCGTCCGTAATTGTGACTGTAGTTGGTGCAGGATTTTGTGCACGAATTGTCCCCCATAAATGTTTGATGGGATTCATGTTGGGAGATCTGGGTGGCCAAATCATTCACTCAAACTATCCAGAATGTTCTTCAAACCAATTCGGAATGGTTGTGGGCCAATGACATGGCACTTTGTCATTCATACTATTATGGAGCCACCACCTGCTTGGTCAGTGCCGACGACTTGGTCCGTGACTTCGTTGGTCTCTACCACACTTGAACCATACACTGAACTAAAATTGGGACTCATCTGACCCGGCCACAGTTCTCCAGTCATCTAGGGTCCCACTGATACTGCCATGAGCCCAGGAGAGGCATTGAAGGCAATGCCATGCTGTTAGCAAAGGCACTTCTGTCATTTTGCTGCCATGGCCCATTAACACCAGATTTCACCACACTGTCCTAATGGATACATTTGTCATACGTCTCACATTGATTTCTGCGGTTATTTCATGCAGTGAAGGCCATTGGGCCGTATATTGTCCTTGATGAGAGGTAATGTCTGAAATTTAGTATTCTTGGCGCACTCATGGTACTATGGGTCTCAGAATATTGAATTCCCTAACAATCTCCAAAATGGAATGTCCCATGGGTCTAACTCCACCTACCATTCCAGGTTCAAATTCTGTTAATTCCTGTCATGCAGTCTTAATCACGCTGGAAACCCTTTCACACAAATCTGCCAAATGCAAATTACTGCTCCACCAATGCACTGCTCTTTTATACTTGGTGTACATGATAGTACTGCAATCTGTATATGCTCGTATCATGATTGAATCACTTTTGTTACCTCAATGTATATTTGCTGGTCTTGAGATTTATACATCCGTGGTGCTCCTGTGTGTTTTCAGAAGTTATGAAGAACATAATACAACCCATCACATTAAACCAATGTTTTTATCAATGAGGCAACTATTTTTGGCACTACGTAACCACAGATATCTCATCTGTGTCCAGTAAGGTGACCATTATATCTTTCATGCTTCCACAGCAAACCCACAAGAACAATAATTTTTAATAGATTTATTTGAAATAACACCTTCAGTAATTTGGACTTTTATATTGGAACAAATGATGCCCTCTGCTCACAAATACCCGGTCAAAAATTAAACAAGAAACTATTAACCCCACTTTACGTAAATCGACCAGAAATACCACAGAATTGGTAATGCCATCTTCAACTAACCAATATAGGTAAACTGAACTCTATGGTACCAACTACAAAGTAGTGTTAATAAACTGTTGTTGTTGTTGTTGTTGTTGTTGTGGTCTTCAGTCATGAGACTGGTTTGATGCAGCTCTCCATGCTACTCTATCCTGTGCAAGCTTCTTCATCTCCCATTACCTACTGCAACCTACATCCTTCTGAATCTGCTTAGTGTAGTCATCTCTTGGTCTCCCTCTACGATTTTTACTCTCCACGCTGCCCTCCAATATTAAATTGGTGATACCTTGATGCCTCAGAACATGTCCTACCAACCGATCCCTTCTTCTTGTCAAGCTGTGCCACAAACTTCTCTTCTCCGCAATCCTACTCAATACTTCCTCATTAGTTATGTGATCTACCCATCTAATCTTCAGCTTTCTTCTGTAGCACCACATTTCGAAAGCTTCTATTCTCTTCTTGTCCAAAGCATTTATCGTCCACGTTTCACTTCCATACATGGCTACACTCCATACAAATACTTTCAGAAACGACTTCCTGACACTTAAATCTATACTTGATGTTAACAAATTTCTCTTCTTCAGAAATGCTTTTCTTGCCATAGCCAGTCTTCATTTTATATCCTCTCTACTTCGACCATCATCAGTTATTTTGCTCCCCAAATAGCAAAACTCCTTTACTACTTTAAGTGTCTCATTTCCTAATCTAATTCCCTCAGCAGCACCCGACTTAATTCGACTACATTCCATTATCCTCGTTTTGCTTTTGTTGATGTTCATCTTATATCCTTCTTTCAAGACACTACCCATTCCATTCAACTGCTCTTCCAAGTCCTTTGCTGTCTCTGACAGAATTATGATGTGATCGGCGAACCTCAACATTTTGATTTCTTCTCCATGGATATTAATACCTACTCCGAATTTTTCTTTTGTTTCCTTCACTGCTTGCTCAATATACAGATTGAATAACATCGGGGAGAGACTACAACCCTGTTTCACTCCCTTCCCAACCACTGCTTCCCTTTCATGTCCCTCGACTATAATAACTGCCATCTGGTTTCTATACAAATTGTAAATAACCGTTCGCTCCCTGTATTTTACCCCTGCCGCCTTCAAAAATTGAAAGAGAGTATTCCAGTCAACATTGTCAAAAGCTTTCTCTAAGTCTATAAATGCTAGAAACGTAGGTTTGCCCTTCGTTAAACTAGCTTCTAAGATAAGTTGTAGGGTCAGTATTGCCTCACGTGTTCCAACATTTCTACGAAATCCAAACTGATCTTCCCTGAGGTCGGCTTCTACTAGTTTTTCCATTTGTCTGTAAAGAATTCACGTTAGTATTTTGCAGCTGTGACTTATTAAACTGATAGTTCGTAATTTTCACATCTGTCAACACCTGCTTTCTTTGGGATTGGAATTATTATATTGATCTTGAAGTCTGAGGGAATTTCTCCTGTCTCATACATCTTGCTCACCAGATGCCACAGTTTTGTCAGGACTGGCTCTCCCAAGGCCGTCAGTAGTTCCAATGGAATGTTGTCTACTCCGGGGGCCTTGTTTCGATTCAGGTCTTTCAGTTCTCTGTCAAACTCTTCACGCAGTATCGTATTTCCCATTTCATCTTCATCTACATCCTCTTCCATTTCCATAATATTGTCCTCAAGTACATCGCCCTTGTATAGGCCCTCTATATACTCCTTCCATCTTTCTGCTTTCCCTTCTGTTTGCTGCTTATGTGGAACATTTATGCAAGTTGCGTTCCAAAATTATCGGAACAGAATACTTAGCTCACATGAGTGTTTTGATCATCCAAAAAGCTTTTATTATTAGTGTACACCATTTTATAGTATTAGGTTACATTTATTTTGTCAATAATATACACATAGAGTCATTAAAATATGATAAGTACATACTGTTCTTATTCATTCATGTTCAAAGATTTTCTGTAAACCATAACGTTTCTTCTGGCCTAAGACTAGACATAAGTGCTCAGCTTAACTTGTACCCAGGCCATATTGACCTAGTGCAAGTGCTTATGTTACTTTTTGTCACACAAGAACGTAAGGGGTAATGTTACCTGTCAAACCACCATAATTGTGCAGAAAACAAATCACAGTTCGTTTATCTTCCATCACCCCGTTCGACGCATAGCTATTATAAAATCAAATCCATAAGAAATTACCCCACAAAACAGTCTGTTACCAGTAACACAATCAAAAGTTTTCCTGGTATTGATATCAACAATAGTATGTGCCACCATGAACAACACACTTGATGCAAAGCATATTCGTCCTGCATACTACATTTCAAATACAGCATCCATACGTGACGCTGCATGATTCATCATAAGTATGAGGCATGTCCAGGAAGTAAGTACATTGTCATCACAATGGGCTATGATTTTTTGTTTTTTGAGGTTTGCCAAAATTGAGTGGTAGAGGGAGATCCCTTGCGCAGAGTGTGCATTGCAGGAACACGCTAGTACTTAGACTTGTGTTGTAGTGTCAAGTTGCCTGGAAGATGTTGGTAAGCAATCCCACCAAGTGCAATCCATGCACTGTTATCCGCTTCCTACTCAAGGAAGGAATAATACCTACCAAAGTTGTTTCTCGAATCAAAATGGTTTACAGCAGAGGTATTATGAACAGGACAACTGTGTTTATGTGGTGTAGGGAATTTAGTGGAGGTAGAACAAATGTTTATGACAAACAGAGAAGTGGTAGACATTCTATTTTAGCTGATGAGATGGTGTAAAAAAATCGAGGAAACTGTTTGTGAAAACTGTGGATGAAATTTCTGCAATGTTTCTGTCACTGCTGAGGCCTCTCTTATAAAAAATACTCAGAGAAATGCTGGGATACAGGAAACTGTGTGCAAAATTGGTCCCAAAATAGCTGACAGAGCAACACAAGTAAAATCAGATCACTAGCAGTCACAAGCTTCTTGAGCCACTTGAATTGAAAGATGAGGATTTTCTGAGCTTTATCGTGGCTTGAGATGAAACATGGGTTGCTCATTACACACCTGAGGCAAAAGACGTGGCACCGATTTCCTATATGCCAAAAAAAGTCAGAACCACAATTTTAGGGAAAAAAAATTGTGGACTCATTGTTTTAAGACATTTTGGTAGAATTTCTGCCATGAGAGAGACCACTAATGCACAACGGTATTGTGAGATCCTAAAAATCGGAGAAGGAGCATTCAAATCAAAAAGAAAAGAATGCTAACAAGATGAGTTTCCTTGATTCGTGGCAATGCCCGACCTCATACATCCTTAGCCACAAAGTGCTTTTGGACTCGTTTGGTTGAGTTGTTTTGAACGATCCACTGTACTCTTCTGACTGAGTGCTTTGGCTTATCATGTTTTCACCTCCCACAAGGCACACGAGTGGAATTAAATTTTGAACCTACAAGCTGGTGCAGAAAGAGATTATGAAGTGTGAGAAGGAACTGGCAAGTGAGTTCTTTGAGGAGGGCATAAAGAAGTTTCTGACGCAGCTCGCCACATGCATTGAACTACATGGTGAGAATGTGGAAAAACATTCAACAAGTGCATCAACAATATGTTGAATCCTGCCTTGATGCCAAATATGTGGGGTCTAGGAAGCCTGCCTTCTCGGATCACTGTAAAACACTCAAACAAATCGTATTAATGAGTTTTATTATGAAATGAGCAATGACAATAATTAACTCTGACAATAATACAGAAGTGTCACAAAGAGTGACATGCAAATAAGAAATGTCTTCAGTATATACAATTACTAATATAAGTGAAGTAATGCAGTTGAGTCTTCTATTCAGGTTCCTATATACATAAAAAGTACCTTGTATGTTGAAGTGGACACCTTGTACTAAATATTCCAGGTGACTCAAGTTTACATCTGTGTGTACAGAGGGGTCCAGAAAAATGTAGCCGCTCTGATAGTCAATAGTAATGGAACAAAATGACATACCTTACAATTCTTGTGTGGGGGGACGTATATTTTTCGCATTCAAAGTGACCCCCATTAGCAGTCAAGCAACACTGATGCCACTAAATTGTTGACTGAACTATGGGTGTCAGTGTGCCAGTGTGATAGCTGCAAAGGGTGCCTCGATGGTTTGTCATAGCTGTTTCAGAGTAGCTGACTTCTGATTGTTGAGGTCCCCCATAGGTAGAAGTCAAGACATATGGGGTCTAGAGACTGTAATGGGTACTCAAAAGCTCCTCTGCAACCTCTCCCATCATTCAGGTAGATTTTCATCCACGTAAGCTCTGGCTTCTGTGGTAGTGAGGCGGACTGCTATCTTGTTGTAGATAAAATCTTTCATTTCGAAACACTTCTTGGATGCCAGGAAAAATCAATGTTTTCAGCGTATGAAGATACAACTCACCAGTTACAGTACTTTCAAAGAAGATTAAAATGTTTGTCCACATGAACGTGAGGATTTTCAGGCACCTGGAATGTCTGTCCATGTGATTACTCTGCTATTCACAATAAAGTGCCTGGCATAGGATTCATTGAACCACTTTCAAGCTTTCTCTCTACTGTTCCACACTTGAACGGCGCTTGGTAAAAATGAGAACTTAAATTTTACTGTGCAAGCTCTGATTTCTCTTTAATTGTGATGATGATTTGTCACACAGGTGTGGCGGTGTACAGTACTGTTTAGTTTGAATTGTGCCTATTCAGTCCAGATAACCATCCCTGCAAACTGTTCATCCTCGTGAAGCATGTCTTCAAACCATTTACAGTGCAAGCAGAGCGGAGGTTGTGTTGCATTAACAAAGTCATATATTCTACAGTGATGGTATCAATAAATTGGTGTCTTAGGAGAAATGTATTCATTACCAGGTTCACTATATTGAGAAATAAATATGTGGACCTGAAGAATAAAGATGTAGAATGTTAATAAAGTTTGTTTTATTTAAAAAGCTATAAGAGGTTTAACAAAAAAATTTGAAGGCATTACTTTTCTGCACACTTTTGTATTTTCCGAAAGAATAAAACAATGACATTTGGCTTTGTACCCCTGTCAGATAAAGGCAAATAGTAAGTTATAATACTTGGATTCATTTACTTTCTCTGTGTTTCTGAGTTCCTCTGAAAAATTAGAGTACAGCACAGAATTACTCTCGAATATTGGCAGAGGGTGCTATGAGACAATGTAATATCACATCATATAACCAACAGTAAGTTTTTTTAACCTTTTTAAGTGAAACAAACAAGTTTCTCTGCTGTGTTTTTCTTGAAGAAATTTAACTTTTCCTGTTGACTGAATTGCTCGAATGCTCTTGCGAGCTTGTCTCCCACTAGTAAAGAACTTGGGCATTGAGCATTCAAAGCTAGGTCATTCTATCTAAAAAAAAATGTTCTTGTATGAGGTTCATTCTATGGGCAGTGTGGATTTGGCCAACCTGTTTCCTTCCATAAAGTTTATGTATAAGGCAGGATAGGGAGATGAGAATAAAAGCTTCAGTGTGTCACCCCTGCAACATTAATGGTGGGACATAGAAGAAAGTGTGGGTCTGATGTCATCACAATACTAGCGGAGGAACCCAATGAGAATACTGGGACTGTTTCATTAACATCCTCATATGCTCTGCACATTGAGAGTATGTGTTTATTGATGCAATTGCAGTTGACAGGAGGGGGGGGGGGGGTCAAAAATAACCTTGTTAATGATTTCATAACTGTTAAGAGCACAAAATATTCAATGAATCAGCAGAATTATTGAAACATTCAGTAACATTTGAACAACTGATTACAATTTCAGGCAAAATGTTTCAATGACTGGAAAGGAAATTATTTTCATTTCATTAACTGAACAGAAAATGGGAATAAGTAGGTATGGCTAGAAACAGTTACAGAAAGATGGCTTCTGAAGGTGGCAAACTTTCATTTAACATTTCGAAATGGGTTTGAAATATGTTTGTGTCTAGTAAGAGATGTGATGCAAAATATAGTGTGATCATGTTATAAAGCAAGTAAATTAAAATTGTTATTTTTATCATATAGCAAAGTACAATTTTAAGAGCTTTTAAAAAAATGAATAAATTCTTGAAGTTGAATGACAGTAGGTAAGTGAGTATGAAACAGGATCATTTGTGCAAAAATAGAGGTGTGCTTGTGTACCGGTGCGACGAATGGCTGTTGCTAGCGAGCTACTTGTGTGGCACCTGCTGTGTTCCTGTTGTATAAGGCTTTCTCAGGTAAGCAGGCCTGAGTTGACATTTACCTCGTTAGCTGCTTGTGTGTATCCAATGGAGCCTAATTCAAGAAAAAATGCAGCTGACAATTAGGAGAGTACAGTCGGGCAGCGTGTACACCCAACCGTGAAGGAGAGTCTAGTTGGCCAGTCCACCTAGAATAGTAGCAAAACTAACTACCTGAATAGCAGTAACAGATCAAATAAAGTGGGAAGCAGTGTGTTTATTACTATCAGAAGAGATGGAATACTCGAGATAAAATTTGCCATTCGACACACAAAAAGCCTGTGAAGGAATTGCAGAACACTGAAATCAATCATTAAACCTGAATAGCAGTAACAGATCAAATAAAGTGGGAAGCAGTGTGTTTATTACTATCAGAAGAGATGGAATACTCGAGATAAAATTTGCCATTCGACACACAAAAAGCCTGTGAAGGAATTGCAGAACACTGAAATCAATCATTAAACTGCAAAAATGGAACACTTCTCATTGAGACAGTTAGAGCAGATCAAGAAAGCTCTCAGTTTCCAACAATTGGAGAGTATTCTGTAACTGAGATGCTACTCACCATACTTATAGTGAAGGAATCATCATCTATAGATACCAATGATTACATTTGAAGTGCGAGGCCGAGCACACACAGTGTGGCTCAGAGAATGCACCTTCTTTCCTGAAGAGGAGAGAGAGAGAGAGAGAGATCCATGAAATTAAAATCAGTCAGCATGTGCTATATAACAGGGCAAAGAAAATAAAGCAAAAAGAGAACCTGAAACCCAGAATATCAGCACTCAGGCCATCTGACAACATCTCACTTGTATTGACTGATAACGTTCAAGACTATGCACCAAATGGCGACATGGATATTGATGTCTGCCTTTATGAATCCATTGTAGCTGGCTCTTGGCCAGATATCAGTCAGTGGCTAAAGGAGTCACAAATACATAAGCTGGTACGATCTCCATCCGACCCTGGAGCAGAAGTAGAATGTTCCATCCAAGACTAAAGACCACACTGGAAGAGAAACAAAAAACCAAAAATGAAAACTTACTTGGCCACCCCAACTCCCTGCCTAAACCTGACCTAAACAAGACTATGAATGTCTACAATGCAACCCACACTCAGGCAGTGCAAGAACAACAGTTTCAAATTATGACACTGCTGCAGTTTAAATGTGATGGCTGTTTCTGCCATATAGCTGACTTGCCAACTATTTGCAACTTAACCTGACTGTGATTGTTGAACAACAGCAAAAAGATTTCCCAGAGGATTACCACCATATCAGAATCTACAACTTACACCACTATATCCATGCAAATACAGACAGAGCATGCAGCAGGGTATGTACATTAATATGCTCAGATGTACTTGGTGAACAGTTGTTCTTGAACAATAACCTAGATGCAAATGTTGTATATTCTCAATACTTATCAAGGTAACAATCTGCAGTATTTATCACCCACCAGACAAAGAGCTCTCAGTGCAAAACTTCATTGACCTAGAAGACCAGCTACCACCACAAATCCAGAATGACACTAAATTTATATTATGGGCTGCAGAAGAGATGATTCCTACCTTTTCACATCCCATCCCCCCCCTTCCAAGAAACTTGTGTCTTGGTGATCAGAAGTTGTTACAGCTGCTATCAAGGAACACAGACGGGCACTTCAGCGACACAAAAGTTGTCCTCCTTGACGTCAGTGAGCATTATACATCCCTGGTAAGTCCCAGACTCCCATTAGATCACACGCCTCCTGTGGGACACTGTCTTATCGTAGGCACCTTTAGTGCATGGTCGGAGAGTTCACGAGACTCAGTAATCTTGAGGTCTATGCTGGCAGTAGCATACCATAAGCCAGACAGGCCCAGGCAAATTGACCTGTATTCCAGAACTTGGGAAGGGTGGGCCATTTTTTCCCAGGGAGTCCTGCCCTCAATGGTTGGGTACAGGTACAACAAACTTGGGTTTTCTGAGCTGGGCACTGGCCAGCACTGCTGGACCTCTTGTACTCTAAACTCTGAGCATACTTTAGGTACCATCTATAGACGTGGTGGTGGAACATTGTGTGTTTCAGAGAACGGGGGAGTTGGCTTCACCACATGAGCTACAAAGAAGATGCACATCTGAATTAAAAAGAAAACCTTAACCTTAAGGTGTGCTACGTGATGATGGGGTTACTACTCCTCTGCATCCAGTTTGAAATGAGCCTCAGCAGATGACACATATCAGTGAAGAGTCCCACAGAGATCAGTACTGAACATCACACTCTTCATCACAGTCAGTGGGCTGACATACACTGTGGTCTCTGTGGCCCCATCTGCACCCTACACTGCAGTGTCACATCAATGTACGCTGCTAAATGCCAACTCCAGAAAGCCATCCGAAAGGTACAAGACTGGGTCCAGAAACATATCTTCAAATTTTCTTCATTAAAAATTTGAGTTATTGGTTTCTGCAGGCTCAAAACATCTCATCCTCAGCTTGAGCTATATCTAAATAATCAGTTTCTAGAACTAGCTGAACTGCACCATTTTCTCAGTCTTCTCTATGGAAGCAAACGGTAAATAAACTGCATGATGATGATCAGCACACTGTGGTTCCACAATAGCACCTGATGGGGAATAGATCATACAGTTATCTTATGATTTTACATGTTACTTATCCTGTCACGCTTGGATGATTGGTGTATTGTATATGGATAATCAGAACTTTCAGTATTATATGTACTCAACACTGTCCACCATAGAAATATGAAGCTCGTGACAGGTGCTTTTCACATGAAACCCATCAACAGTTTTGTAGAAGAGGATGGAGTCACAGCATAAAGAATCTGGTGACAATTACTTGCAATTCATGCAGTGACAGTTCTCCAAATGTATAGTCATGGATGTCACTCATTTGTTTTTTAATCATTTTCAGGAATGATTCGTTACAAACTAATCCAGAGCAGGCCAATGAGCTTGAATGTTATTGGAAACTCTGAGTCATACTCAAACTACTTCAGCTGGAATGTGCAAGAAGATCCCATCCTGCTATATCTGGTCTGTGTTATGCCTAGACCTGTCTCACATATCAAAGGAGAACACTGTTCCAACTACATTCTGACAGCTGTTCCCTTCAGTTGTCAACGATTACTCGGAAACTATCTGCACTCATGGTTCCAGAATCAGTGATGAAGTGGTTTTTGCTGTTGTTTAGTTATGACACTTAACAAAGATCTCTACAGAACTCAAGTAATATGGTCTACTGCTAAACTTAAAGCAGTTACACACGGAATACACTTGCACACAACAGACAGGACCAGCTACCAGAACCTCATGATGCATCGATGTTTTTCTCATTTGGATGTCAAGCTATATGGGCTTTGCAGAGAATGAACTGGCTGATTAAAAGTCAAGCAAGAAAAAAAAAACAACTAAAGAAATGCATGACCTTGGAACACCTGTGACTGACGTATGATTTTAACTATGACACCTAATTCTAGAAGAATGGGAAGAAGAATAGCAAACCATAACATCATCTGACTAATTAAGACCAATTAAGCGAACTACAGGTACTCAGAAAAAATCTGTCTTGCTATGCAGACTATGCGTTGGTGAAACCAGGTGTATCCATGATTTTATTCCCAATAGAATGGATCCACACCAATGTGAGTGTGATGCCCCCCTGACAGTTGTCCTTACGATTGTGGGATGCACTGTTCTGACCAACATGCAGAGTGTACTTAAGTTTGACACTTCCCATATACGTCCTACTCACAGGTGATGAAGTAGCCATCAATTGAACCCTGCATTTTGTAAGAGTACTAGCCTTTTCCCCATGGCTTCGCCTGCCCATGAATTTGATACATATATTGCACATATTTCCTTCTGCCCCATCGTTCTGTGCATATTGAGAAAATGGTGCAATGCTGATGGCTATCGTTCTGATTTTGTAGCGCTCAGGGGCTCAGAATTTGTATACTGAGTATGAGCTTGGCGAACCAAGAATTCTGATCTGGGGGATGCTAAGTGTCACTAGTCATCTGTTACGGTAACCTCTTTGCATGATTCATTGACTACTGTATGTCACAGTGGTGGAATAGTGTGTGCCACAGGGAATGGGAATCTTGGCTTGCCTGTCTGGCTCATGAGGATGGTAAAAACCTCTATAAAATAACCCTCGATCTCAAGGTGTGCTGCATGCTGATGAGGTGCAAGGCTTTCAAGGTGGAACAGCTGAGAGCGGAAAACCATGCAGTTGAAGCTGAGCTAAACAGTCCCTTGAACTACAGCAAAGGGGTCAGGCAGAGATCTATTAGATATTTCCAAAGAGGAACTGAAAGCTGAGTGGTCCCAAGAGCGGATTTTTGACATGCAAATTATAATGAAAATGGCAGATGGTGATCTGGTCAAGTCATACTCGTTAATACTTACCTATAAAGCATGAAACTCCCAAAGCATGTAAAGGGAGATTTCTTTCACTGAAGTATGCGGCCTTATGTCCCCAACCAGTGTGCTGTTTTAAATGTCAGTATTACAGGTACAACACTCTTGGGTGTAAAGACGAAGCCACTTGTGACAAATATGGTGAAGGCCACTGACGAAGAAGTTGGCTGTTCATGTGCTCCAGAGTGTGTCAGTTGCTCTGGGGATCACACAGTCTGTAGTAGAGCTGTGGAAACTCCCTTGAAGAATGAAAAGAACGACATGTACTCCATATGGTGAGACCAAAAAGATCCGTAAGACCATACATCTGATCACATTCACTACATCTTTCACTTCAGCCCTTAAAAAGCCAATGCTTCGGCACACAAACGTAGGTTGCTAGTGTCAGGACTGCTACCTGCCTTTGTTAGTGCAGTTTTAAAGCTGCAGTTGTTTCAGAGCCCATATTTCTCTTGAGAACATGAAATAAAGTCGCAGTTCTCAGCACCTTCAAAGCCAGACCAGCTGGCAAACAATCCAGGAGTGCCTCTACCATTGTTGCATTAGTTCCTACAAAGCCATTCCAGGCCTGAAAGCAAATAAGAAGCTTCCACCACAGGCGAAAACAAGCAATAAGCTGCCTGATCAGGTTGATGTCATTTGATGTGACAGTTCTACTGCTTTTGCTTCAGAGCCAATGGAATGTGAAACCTGCCCTTGTGCAACCATCTCGCCTCAAGATTGAATCTCCACCCATTGCAGGCCCCACATCCTGACACAGAGATAGGTTGAAAGTCCATTCCCTGTGATAAAATGGCTCCCATACTGCAGTGGGACACTAATGGCTTCACGACTCATGAGAAGAAACTGATACTCCTAGCACAGGCCCACCACCTGTGCTTGTTTTTACAGGAAACACACATTAAAGCCACTGAAATCTCCGTGCTTTGGGGAAGCTGTCGAAGTTCATGTGGGTCAAAAGTTCACTACTGCTCACTGTATTTACCTCCACAGGATGCGATAGATTCTTTAGTCTCTCATCTTGTAGAACAACTCCTCCACCCATTTCTACTACTGGGTGATTTCGATACCCATAATATATTATTGGGCTCAAACTCAGCTAGCCTTAGGATTTGAGTTTTGGAGAGTCTTACGATGTGTCAGGAGCTGTGCATCCTCAACATAGGCAATCCTACTCACCTTTCAGCTGCTACTGGGCCATACTCAGCTATCCGCCTCTCTTTCTGCACTCCAGCTTTTGCAGACTCTGCTCATTGAGAAGCAGCTGATGATCTTGGCTCCAGTGGCCACTTCCCGCTTTGGAACCACCTACTGAATGGAGCATTACTGAAGAGAAAGGTGCTGCCATCCGTGGTCAGCAGAGCTAACTGGATGCTGGTCACCGAGTTGACTGTGTTTGAAGAACAAATCAATGTCCAGGAAGGGGTGGACCACACAACATGAGTGATTCACCATGCGCCGACTTATCTCCGAGTCCTCAGGTCACCTTAGGAGGCAACTTGTACCTTAGTGGACTATTAGTGCTGCTTATCAATCCGGATAAAGCGTGTTGCTCTAAAACGGTTTAAATTCCACCCAATAGCAGACATACACGCAGTCTTTCAAGTTGTGAGAGATTGATTCATATTAAGGATAGCAAGAGAAAGGTGGTGATAGGTGTTTTTGGAATCTGTCAGCCATTCCACTTGTTACATAAAAGTATGGGAAGATGTTAGATTTCTAGCATACACAATCATGTACCCATACCAGCAATGCTGAAACAAGGGCGTCTCCAGACAATACCCGGGAACATTGCCCAGACGATGACAGAGCATTTTGCAATGACTACTGCCACTGTCAGCCTGGGCCCAGCATTTCTGCCACTACTGTGTGTCGAGAGAGAGGGACCAGTTGGGTCTGAGATAGAATTCTGTCTTATAAGTGCACCTTCTCCATGTAGGAGCTGGATTCAGCACTGTCTGAGGCTCATGATACTGCACCCGGTCATGAGCAAAACCGGTACAGCTCACTTCGACATTTGTCTTAAGCACAAAAGGAAGTCCTCCTCGAATGTTTTAGTTTGATATGGCAGACAGGCTGCTTTTCCAACTCGTGGAGAGCTACATTTTGATACCTCTGCTCAAACAAGGTAAAGATAGAATATTCACCTCTGTGAGCTTTGTAGGAAAGACCCTGGAACAAATGGTTAACCATCATCTAGTCAGGATGTTGGAGACTTGGCAAACACTTAATCGCTCTCATTGTGTATTCAGGAGATTTTGATCTATTGTCCACAACCCAAACCTCCTAAAGGCAACTATCTAGCTGCCTTTTATAAGTCATCACTTTCTTGGTATATTCTTTGACATCAGTAAGGTGTACAACACTATTTGGAGACAGTATTCCTGGGTAGCTCTACCAGTGGGGCTTTTGTGGCTCCTGATCTGCATGTGGTCCTTCCTATTTAAACACTTATTTTGGCTCTTAGTTGGTGACATGTTATCAGACCATTTTGAGCAGGAGAATGTTGTTCCTCAGGGCAGTATTTCAATTGTTACCCTTTTTGTCATAGCCATAAATGATATCGCGTCTACAGTAAGGAGTTCTGTACACTGCTCCTTATTTGTTGACTATTTTGTGGTTTTCTGTTCCTCCTCCACACCTGCAACAGCGACTCTCTTAAGTAGCAACTTGCAGCGCAGTGGGCCGTTAAGACGCGTTTTCAGTTTTCTGCCAGCAAGTGTGTATGTGTGTTCTTTCACTTTAATCATTTTTGTCATAGGTGCAATTTATCTGATTTGTGTGTGAGGGACACGATTCTCCGCTTTAAAGAGACTGTGAGGTTTCTGGGTCTCATTTTTGATAGCAAACACTCATGGTTACCACACCTGAGAGACCTGAAAGCCAGGATCCAGAAGGCACTGAACATCTTAAAAGTGCATTAGCCATAAGTCTTAGGAAACAGACAAGGTATGTCTGCTTCAGTTTTATAAGGCTTTCATGCAATTGTGGGTAGATTGTGGGTGCAACAGTGGATGGATCCGTGAGGCCTTCTGTTTGAAGATCATTGATGATGCTGTCTACCATGAGGGAATTAGACTGGCTAGCCCCATACCCAGGCTCTTTGCTGAGGCTGGGAACTGCCACTCACAATCTGTCTGACTCTAAAACCCCTTTTCTCAAATCATCAATGAACAGCAAGGCCGTTTGAGATACACATGCAGTGTGTGCTGGAGTCCCTTGGTGTGGGGCAAGTACAGCCACAGTTCTAGAGTTTTATTGCTTTCCCCCTTGGCTGCAACAGTACAATAAAGGAGAGATTGCATTCCTGCGTGTTTTACATACATTATTTTATGACATATTAGGCAACCACCACAACTCTAATTGTGTTTACAAACGTGTGTAAACTAGGGGATTCCATTGATTGCTCTGTTGTTTTCCCTTATCTTGACGTCAAGATTTGAATGCCTCAAGTCTTCGACATGGAATTATACTTGATCTTGTGGGTTTTGGAGCAGATAAGATGTGTTTTGAGTGCTAAATTTCTTGTCTGTTCCAATTCCATTACTGCTCTCCACTCTCTGCTCAGCAGATAAAGTAGTCCAGAGTATCAAGGACACCCTCCTCCACCTACAAAGCCTAGGGAACGGCTGCTGGGTGCCAGGCCATGTGGATATACCAAGGAATGAAAGGGAAGATACAGCAGTGAAGGAGGTGTGTTGTGATCCTCATTTAGTTCAGTGTACTGTCCCCCCTACACACTGTTGCCTCGCTGTTGATATACAGACACAAACATAGATGGGAAGAATAATTTCTGGATGTGACAAGTAATAGCCTGTGTCTAGTGACGTCCAAAATGCAGCCATGATGTACCTCCTTCCAGCTAAATAGGTGGAATGAGGGCCTCCTTACACGTCGTCTTCGCATAGTCCATAGTCCTGTGATGCACAGCTTCATGCTCTGGCGAGAGAACCCTCCAATGTGTGGTGCTTGTGGTATACATATCACTCACTATCTGCCTTATTTTACTGGACACTGTTTTTATTTTCAGACCACAGGGCACCAGCTCAGCTGCTGACAGAGTTGCCCTCTGCTTTAGTTAATGATGAAACAAATGTGGTATAACTTTTAAAATTTTGTGAGTTGTTAAAGTTTGTGAATTGTTCGACTTGCTCCATAAATTTTTTGGGGTAACATTTTTAATGTTGGAGTGGCTGACTCATCCATGTTTGTGGTAAGTGATCAGCCAGCAAGGTATTCCTGTGAATCCATTGTAGTTCTCTTCTTGTCGTCCTAGTCATATTTAACTATTTTAGAACATCTTAACACTTTTAACACTTTCTTCCATTATGTGACGTAGTGTGGTTGTGCAGGTGATCATGGGTGATATTGGGTGAGAGTGAACATGATTTTATCTTGGATAGCTTTTTATTTCTTTTTTCACATTTTCTCCATTTTAACCACATTTGTTTCTACTAATTTTGTAAGAGTGCTGATGACTTCATTATTGAGTCACACACACACACACACACACACACACACACACACACACACACACACAAAACTTTGTAGCACTTAGCAGTTGAAAGCTGTCCACAGCATTCTCAATTGTGAGGACTTTTCGTAAGCTGTATTGACTACTGGGGTTTAGTGTCACCATGGTATATGTATCCATGGTCTATTTAATGTTGTACCACATGTCCGTTCACCTCTTCCAGCCCCTTCTCTCTTTCCATCTCCCCCTCCACCATCTCCGGGTCTATGTCTTTCTGCTCACCTCTGTGTGTGTGTGTGTGTGTGTGTGTGTGTGTGTGTCTGTCTTCCCTATTTATGTCCACTTCACCCCCCCCCCCCCCCTCACTATCCATCTCCTCCATATCCTTTCCTTCTCTCCCCCGCTCCCTCCCCCACCCCTCCTTCCCCACCACTCCCCCCACCCCACTCAGCAATGTCCATTCGAATGTGCGTAGCTTACATGTCAGGCGTTAAAAACACGTTTTTTACCTGTAGCATGGGTCCTATGTTGGCTAGGACGTTCCAACTCCTGAGATGCTGGTTCTCGTATTGCTAGCAGTATATATTTTAGTTGAAATCGGTCCAGTGGTGTCATTTTTAAAAAGCTATTGGAAACCCTTTTGCAATGATTATATCAGTGATGGGCATGGAATGTGATCCCCCTCGCCACAGTTTCAGTCCAAAGTGGTGACCCGCGAGGTCTCTCTTCTTCTCCCCCTCTCCTTCCCTCTCCCCTTAATGTATACAGACCCTCCCCATCCTCCGCGGGTCCTGGGATTAGAATAGGCCCGAGGTATTCCTGCCTGTCGTAAGAGTCGACTAAAAGGAGTTTCACATGTTTTGGTCATTATGTGATGGTCCCCTGTAGGGTTTGACCTCCATTCTTCAAAATTTTCCCGAAGAGTGAGCCAGTTGGGGAAGGGTGCCTTACATGGTGCACCGTGTATATCGTGCATTGAGATCTTTAACCCACTTTCTCGTCGTCGCATTGCAGTCCCACCCATTCTCCATCTCTTGGGTGAGTACACTTTCCTGCGTGCGTCTTCCACCATGTACTATGCAGTGTTGCTTTCTGTGTCAACGATGAGCATGGACTTCTTTGCAACAGATATCCAGCACGTTAGCCAGTCCTTTGTGGTGGGACCGCCATGTACCCTGTTGGTTGTAGCCCCCTGACCACACAGGGATTGCTCTGCTGATGCGTGCACCATTAACTGCCCATGTCTGCCAAGGAGTTGATGCCCATCCCCCTGGGGCATCGGGACTGCGGCAATGGCCATCCTGCCAGGTGGCCTTTGCTGCCGCTGGGTGGTGCCCATGGGGATGGCCCCTGCTCGGAGTGGGTTGCATCAGGGAAGCTGACACACGATGAAGTGTAGTCCATTATCTCTTGCTGGTGGTGAAACACCAGCAGTCTCTAAGCGATCACAAGCTCAATTCAACTCACAGAAGTGCAACCCCTACTCATTTCCCTCCCTGGCCACACCATGGGAGGAATGTCAAGCTAAGGGTGACAGCGGATCTTATTCGCCCCAGTACATTGTATGTTTGAGAGCTGATGGGGACTCTTTCATGACGATGAAGCCTCAGTTTTTTGTTGAGCATTTAGAGGGCAAGTTTGGGGAGGTGTAAGGCTTGTCCAAAATGAGATCTGGGTCAGTCTTGATCAAAACAGCATCCTCTGTCCAGTCACAGGAGTTACTCACCGTGGCAAGCTGGGGGATGTTTCTGTAACCTTCATTCCCCATAAGAGCTTAAATATGGTCCAGGGTATCATATTTTACAGGGACCATCTTTTGCAGTCTGACGATGAGCTGTGTGCCAATTTCGAGCGACGCGGTATGTATTTCGTCCAGCATCTCCACCAGGGTCCGAGGGATAATCAGGTTGCCACCAATGCCTTCATCTTGGCCTCTGAGGGTGATACATTGCCCGAGAAGGTCAACGTGATGATCTACTGCTGTGATGTAAAGCCCTATATCCCTCCCACGATGCGGCGCTGTAAGTTTCACTTCTCCCATCTCTCCACTGGAGGGCACATAACGACCTGTGTGGTTGCGACCACTTCCCAATCTTCCTGTCACAGCCCCAGCGTCAGGCCTGTGGACGCCTGCCAAGATGGACTTATGCAATCCCTCACTCTTTAGGGTGCCTGAGGTGTAAGGCAGTCCCTTGGTGGTCGCCGTAAGTTGCTGAAGCAATTAAGGAGTGTTGGCAAGATCTACAGAGGCATAAGTGGCACCCTGGAGCACATCACCTTTAAACGACTCCATGCTCGTGTTTGCTACCTTATCAAATGACAGAAGCAAGAGTGTTGGGAGAGATACATCTCGACAATTGGGTGCCATACGTCACCTTCCCAAGTCTGGGCAAAAATCAAACGTCTTTTTGGGTACCAGGCCCCAACAGGTGTTGGCCTCACCAACGTTCTTTGTATGCTGCTGGAAAGTACGGTATGTCAGCATGTATGTAAAACTGTGTAATGCAGTGGTGCACCACCTTTATAGCTCTGATCATATGTGAGTTTAGATTAAAGAAGATCAGGGAATGAAAAAAACAAGCCTTAAAAAATCCTTGCTGTGAAGCAAACCAAAACAGTAACCATGATAAAAGCAGTTTGCTCATAGGAGCATATCATTGCAGATATGTGAAATCCAAATCTACTCCTGGGTCATGTTCATTACTGTGTTGCTCAATCCTGTACATTGTAACATTATTATATCTTTGGCATGTTGTCCATAGAGTGATAGAGACATTCCTGCTTACACCTGTTCCACTCTTCCACTGCAGCCCACCTGAAATCTTTCCTGAGTGAAGACGGTTTCCATGTTGACACATTGTGGGCTTAAATTGCTCTAAAACATGCTTGATTGGGTTCATACCAGCAGGTACTGCAAACCATTCCATTTGACTGGCTCCCACCTTGTGCAAGGAGGTGTTCTGCTTGCCCAAGACTTTTTACCTGGCCACCTCTACACTATCATCAGGTGCCAGGTAAATCCTTCACTTGTCAGTGAAGAGGGTCAGATGCCTTGGATCCAAGCTGCATGCAAGTGTTCCCTCACCTACCTTACTCACACGACAGGAAAGTGAAAGTTTATAATGTTGGCTAGTGACAAAATGGATAATGTGGGATGGTTGCAGCTCTCTGGCTTGATACAGCCCCCTAGTGGCCTTCTAGAAGGGAGCACGCTCTCTTTGGGTTAGCTACAATCCACAATTTTGTAGGTAGCAAACATCTGTTGAAAGCAGGCAATCACCGCAAGACAAATCTTCAGTCTTGTCTGCAAGGCAGATCTTCAATGTTGTGTGTCTCAGGATAGTGTTCAGATGTTTGAATGACTCTTCTGTGGTGTATTATGTGACTCTATGCGTGGTCTAAGACTGAAACAACCCTTCAAGATATGTTGACAGACAGAGCTTTCTGCACAAGCCACATAGTCCCATTCGTAATTAGAGGCACAGTGTGCTGTACTGGACTGAACTAGGACTGGCTCTGTTGCACTTGTGGTTGTTTCCTGTGGTCAAAAAGTAATGCAAAAGAGTTTATGATTAAAATACCTCAAATTGTGAGGGAGGGTTGTAAATTTTGAGTAGTCTTTATCTCACTATCACACTTTAATTCACCCATCAGTCATTTCTCTATGATGAGGTGTGGTATCCTAAGTGTCAGTCTTATATTTTAAATTTTCTTCTTTGACTGCAGTGCTCTCTGTTACTTGAGACATCAGTGCTCTGTCGCCAAGGCTGCTATGGTGAAGTTTGAACACTTATGAACAGCCATGTTGAGAGGCATCAGTCTATCCATTGATTTTGAAGTGTGTGAATTTCTGATTAAAAATTGGTGCCATTTATATTTGTTAGATTCCAGAGATGGATTGGGAGGAAGAACAGAAGTTAAATTTTGCATGAGAGCTGATTTTTCAGTGACAGATATATTTGATTTGATTCAGAAGGCATAAAACAAGTGAACGTTGAGTGGGAAAACTGTTTTTGAGTGGCATAGGTGCTTTTGTGAGGCTGGGAGACATTGAGGGATGACAGAGGTTGTGATAAGCCAGCAACTTGGACTAATGAGAATATCCCATCTGTAACTAAATTGATTTTAGAAGATTGGAAAATGATGTCTCAGATGATAAAAGAAATATTAAAAATCCCTAGAATAGTGGTTTTGTACCTCCTGCATAAAGGTTCCTAATGTGCAGCATTTATGCTACATGCTCTGACATCCGTAGCAGATAATCGAGTTGAGTCATCTCAAAATTTTGCTATCCATGATTGAACATGGTAATAACGTTTGTGATTTTGTAACAGAACTTGATGTTTTGCACTCGATCCTGAAAGGAAATTTGAGTTTTTAATTGTTTGGTGAAGAACATTCAAAAAAATTTAATGCTGTGTCTGAAATCAAATGTGGAGAGTATTATATTTGTATTTGCAATAGTAGCAGCATCATTCATAAATCACTCATGTCTCACACTGTTGTTGCTTTTCCCCTCTGCTGCACTAGAGTTCTGGGTCAATTGACAGCAGTGAATTAGCAGTTTATTAGTAAGAGGCAGATGTCTGTGTTGCACCCTCATCACAAAACTGAGTATGGATTCAAAGAATTCA
This sequence comes from Schistocerca gregaria, assembly GCF_023897955.1. NCBI lineage: Eukaryota > Metazoa > Arthropoda > Insecta > Orthoptera > Acrididae > Schistocerca > Schistocerca gregaria. The sequence continues at coordinate 168,770,246 of NC_064927.1, read as the reverse complement.
AGATTGGGCTCTGTTGATAAGACAGATCAACTCCAAAATATTTCGTTGAGGTCATGAAGAGACTGGAAGCCTGTGCTGTGCAATGTATCTCATCAAATGAATCCAATTTTGATAAGTAAACAGTTAAAACTCATATGGAATTAATTTTGAAACTGTTATTACAATAGTCTGAGAATTTATGGATCACATTTTATATGAGCACAGAGGCACAGTGCCAACCCTATTAAGGCAGATCACATGTTCAGGAATATTGAGATAAGTAGTTTTTGTAGTGATTAGCACATAGAAGCATGTGCTTGTGGATTAACCCTGAAAAACCTTGCTTTTAATTGTATCTGTATAAAGATCCACACGGGGAAATTTAAAGCACTTCAGTGTAGATTTTCTGAGGTATTCTGAAAGGGAAAATGATCTGGAAACCTTATTTGGATCCTACAGTTTGACCTCGATAGTTAACTTTGCAACACTGGTTGATAAAGACATTAGGATCCTAATTGACAACGTTTTCTTTGGTGAACCTTAAAGCATGAAAATAATTGGTTACCCAGTGACAAATGCTCTCTTTGGTCATGATGTTTTTGGTTAAGCCAAATAACATAGCGCCTTACAGTATTGGTACTCATCAATGGAAACAAGTTAGAGTAACTGACGATCCAGGACAAATGTTTTTAAGATTAGTATATAATATGATAAATTCATTTCATTATTTGAAAATAGCTTTCTGCACAAGCTAATCAGAAAGGAGCATATACAGCCATGTAAGAAAATCATGGGTTAACAGAAAGGCTGAAGTATCTTGAGAAAGGAAAAGGGAAATGTATCTGTTGTCAGGAACAAATAGAGATCCTGCAGAAGCTGCACACTACGAAACTACTCAAAATTACAAATAAATATTTCTAAAAATCAAGGAATATGCACATGATGTCAGAAATCACTACTTTCGACAACAGACTTAATGGCAGTATGGAAGGTAGTGAAATGAAAAACAGGACAACTAACCACCTAACATGATAAATTGACTATCAAACTGAATGGAAGGCCTATAAATGATAAGTCACATGTATCAAATATATTTAATAACAATTTCTTAAATACAGTGAAAAGTATAGGGACAAGCAGTTCAAGAGAAAAATGAACAGCAATCTGTTGAAAAAGCAAGTCGCATAAAATTAAGTCATATCCATATATCACCAGTTTCTCCTTCAGAAGTAAAGAAAACTCTATATTCTCTCAAAAATAAAAGCTCATCTGAATCTGATTCAATAGAACACTGACTTTGTTCTCATATTGTGAGCCCTTTCTTATCTGAAATATGTAATTTTTGACAAAATAATTTAATTGGATAGATAAAAAATCTACTCACCAAGTGGCAACAGAATACACATATAAAAGAAGGTTACAATTAGGCAAACCTTCGAAGCCAGTGGCTCCTTCTTGATGCAGGATGATTGAAGGGGATGGAAGAGGTGTGAAGGAAAAGGACTGGAGAGGTCTAGGAGAGGGGGAAGATTTCGGCAAAGTTACCCAGAACCGTGGATCAGATCAGACTTACCGCGTGAGATGAGATGAGATGAGATGAGATGAGATGAGATGAGATGAGAAAGAAAGACTGGTTGTTGGTGACTCCATTGGATGAGATTTGAAAACCTGAGGGTTTAAAGGTGGAAGACAAGGTAATATGCAAGACAGAGATTACTGCTTAAACATTGTGTATGACTTAATGAGAGTTATAAGCTAAGTGCATTGTACATAACAGAGGTGGGAGGAGGACAGTGAAAAATAGACAGGTGAGACAATGGAAGATGTGGAAAACGAAAACAGACTGAAGAGAAGAGTAGTTACTGCAAAAAAATGCTTATTCCTTTCTTCACTCCGTTTTGGTTTTAGACATCTTTCTTGTCTTACCCATCTATTTTTCACCACCCTACTCCTACATCTGTTATGCAAAATGCACTTAGCTTTTCACTCTTATTAACTCATCCACAATGTTTTAGCAGTAGTCTCTATCTTGCATATTACTCTGTCTTCAACCTTTAAACTATCTGGTTTTCAAATCTCGTACAACGCAGTCCCCAACAATCTGTCTTTCCTTCGCATCCTGAGCAGTAACTCTCCCCTGATCTACAGTTCTGGGTGACTTTCCCGACATCTGCTCTTTTTGCTAGACCTCTCCAGTCCTTTTCCTTCACTCTCTTCCTTCTCCTTCACCACTTCTGACTGAAGAAGGAGCCACTGGCTTTGTAAGCTTGCCTAATTGTAGCCTTTTTTTATGTGTGTGTTCTGCCACTGCTCGGTGAGTAGATTTTTTTATCTATCCTATTAAATTATTTTGTATGAAATATGTAATGAGTCACTAACTCGAGGCATTTTTCTTGAGAGACTGAATACCTTCTTTAAGAAAGATGATACGAGAGATTTCAATAACTACCAACCTGTTTCACTACTGACATCATTTTGCAAATTTTTTGAGAAGGTTGTGCATTCGAGAATCGTGTCGCACTTACAGAGCGATAAGTGTCTGGGACTCCTACTAGATAGAACTAATGGAGCATATTGAATGTATACAGAGAAGGGCAAAATGTATGGTCACAAGTTTGTTTAATCCATAGGAGAGTTGTAACATGCCCGGGAAGTAAGGGGGTAGATACGCAGTACTAATAAAAGCTAGCCTTTAGCACTTGAGAATGTACCACACTCCCTAGACGCAGGAACAGGGCTGAATATTTAACAACAGTGGGCCTAAACCCCCATTCTTGGACCTTCCCATGGCGGTTGATCTGCTGCTCTCTGCAGTGCCTGCTATGTTGTGCCCTGTAATAACTATTGTCTAGCAGTGAGAGGAGCCACTCACACCAACAATACCAAGTTTATCTGTTAAACACTCACTCAGGGTGGGGCTACACTGTTCACAATTAACCATATTCCACAATGGACATGATCAGTATTTGTACTCCAGATATGTGTCCGTTGTGACGTATAAGGTTGCTGTCTAAATGATAGCTTCCAATGCAAAAACATGGTACATAGAACACAAAATAATCACTGTTCAGTGGACATTTTATCAGTGAACAATTGGCACAGTTCTTCCAACAGTACTAAATAATTCAGTAGCTTGCACGGGACCGAATCATGACACAGATGGTCCATAAAATTTTGGGTACAATATACAAACGAGAAAGTACGTGCACTCATGATAGTCAGCCAGTCAAAACAATGTGGTTTTTTTCACTTAGAACTTGCAGTTGGGATCATGCCAGTCCATATTTTCTGTAACCGTCACGATGCAGTTGATCACTTTTCTCCCTACTCGACACACGAAACCTACATAAAACCGAGAAACGTCACCTTTTCGATAAACATTGATACTATGTTGTGAAACTTTTTTGGCAAACATTTTCAGTTACTTCACCATAACTTGTAAGATACACGCTGCAGCCACAGCATCAACACAACACTCCACCCACACTCCACTATGCCACAACTACCTACTGTTGCTCAGCACTCGTCAGAGTGTGTGACAGTCAGTGGTACAATTCTACACTTAGACAACTTCCGCACAGAAAAGTTTTCGAATTCTAAAAGGGAATTGCGAAAAACAAACAAAAAAAGAAAACCCTCTGGTAGTGGTGATTGTGGGGGGGAGGGGGAGGGGGTGGGGGTGGGGGTTTGGATTGGTATTGGGATTGGGATTGGGATTGGGATTGGGATTGGGATTGGGATTGGCGAACACCCCGTCACACAGATTGTGTCTCAATCGACTGATTACCGCAAAGCCATACTGTGACATGCAAACGAATGTCAAGATATGTAATATTAAAGTACATACAAAGAAATTGTACACACTTAAAAACGTACTTACAGTGCAGCGCGCTGCAGAAAAGCATAATTATAATTACAAGATAAAGAAAAATACAAAATCACTTAAGTTCCTGTAAAAGGAGGTATAGATGCATAAATGCTACATAAACACAGTGATATTAAATACACCCCTGACACTGTAAGAACAAGATTATTTTTCACGTACATGTGTGTTGCCGACACAAAAAAACTTTTTACTCAGAGGACTGCACTCCTAGGGTGTTCATTACACATAGAAGTGGAGAAAGGGTTGATCTGTTGCAGCACTGCCAGCTCTCAGCCACACATTACATGACCAGTGACACAGCAGTATTGCACTTGAACAACCAGACATCAGATCTTCACCCTCGTGTTGCGGTAATGGTGTACATGAAACAAATGCAACAGTACCTTTTCAGTGTTGATCAATTCTTACCCTACGCATTGTGTCTTAAGGTTATATCTACCCGTAGTAGCCCTTAAAATTTGCTTAACTAGCTTTAAAAGTAATACATAAATTGAAGTAATGTCTACAAAACTTTTTAGCCTGCGCACACTGCAGATACTGTGCCCACTGAAAAACGTCAATATTCGTGTCAATACAGTCAGTCATTCTTCCCGTGCTTCATATGTGAATGGAGCAGGAAGAAACCCTGTTACAGTGGGATGTTCCCTCCACCATGCACCTTGGGGTGGTTTGCAAATTATGGATGTAGATGTAGATGAAATAATATCCTCAGCAAATCACAGTTTGGATTTCAGAATAATTGTTCAACTGAGAATGCTGTTTACAGGTTCACTCACCAAATTTTACAAGCATTATATAACAAAATAGCACTGGTTGGTAATTTCTGTGACGTATCTAAGGCATTTGAGAAGCCTTTTTTTTAAAGTTGACATATGCAGCAAGTACAGGTTTTCATAAAATGAGTTTTTGTTTTCACCCACATATATATGTTTGAGCATTTGAATTTTTACATGACTCCTAGATCTCATTGACATTAATAAAGCTTTTTAATGAAATATATTAAAATGTAATTTTTACGATAGATTAAGGTGTGACTTTTCAATTTTTTTTTCAAAAGCCAATAAATGATTATAATTATTGCTGGTGTCAGTTAGCTGCCTTCTTAAATTCCATGTATTGTTTTCCACAACTAACTTTTTTATGTGATTTAGTGTTTATTATATACCTACATTGTTGTGAAATGCATATTTTTGCATATATATTATTATATATAGCATTTTTCTTTTAAAGTTTTTCACTTTATTGAGAATACAAAAAATAATAATAGAAACACAGTGGCATAATAAAATAATAACATTGATAACTGTCTTAATGTAATTGTGTAGCTTTTATTATTATTATTATTATTATTATTATCAGTACTTCAAGAAGTACGAAATGAATAATACAAAAGTTTTGTGTGTTACAATCACATTATTACTATCAAGTTTTCCCTCCTACATCTACAAATTATTTGTCTAGGTCATCTTTGTAAAACACCTTTGCATTATCTGCAATTTCCGAATACTTTAATAAGGCAGACAAATCTTTCTTCTTTTGTTTGTTTTGGTAAAAGGGTGGATGTTAATACTGTTGGATGGCATGATTTCTTTCGTCTCAGAATGTCAACTTGTACTGTATCTTTGACTGTCCCCACCTTCTTGTTGCCCAAAGGTGGTTTATTAATGTTTGGAGAACGTTAGTAACTTCGGTGGCCAATCACATTTTCACAGCACTTGCACGCTCAGATAGTGACGCACTGCAGCGAATGACAGAGGCAGTTGAATTTAAATAACTAGTTCTGTTAATAATAAAAACACTTATCTTTTTTGTTGTATATTGATGGCTCCTTGTGCATTTCCCTTTGGTTTATCTTTCTACTCTTTCTACAGGGTGAGCCATAAATGAGGAAAAATATGTCGAGGACCGCATGCTGCTATGCGTAACACATGATGCACCATTGTTAATTTTGTTCTCCTCGGTGTACTGTGTACGTAAAACAAAATCACCTGTTAACCATTGAACGAGATACCAATGAGCCTCACGATCTCGACATGTCATTCACCCATAGATACAACATGCGACACACCAATGAGCTGATGTGTATCTGCCATCATTTGAAAGATAAGAGAAAGACAAATCCCATTGTAATGTATGTGAAATTGTATCAGAACTTGTGAATCACACATTGCTGGTGGTAACGGAGTGTACAGTCTCATGTTAGGGAAAGTGTGTCCTATAAGTGGAAAGAGTGGTCATTGGTGGAAGTAAAACCACGGCGTGTGTGACGTGTTTAGAACACCTCTGCACTGCTCACTCGGCCCGATACTCGCCATGTCGACAGCTGCTAACGACTGCGTCGCAGTGTTACTACAGTACCATGGCAAGTTTCACAAACGAGGGACACGCCGACATCCAACTCACCTACGGGCTTGCAGATGGAAAAGCTGAAGTTGCAAGGCAACTATACCATGAGGTTTCCTAGCCGGCGCTTTCCATCAGCAGAAACGTTTTACTCTGTGGACAGGCGCTTGAGGGAGTATGGTGCATGTGTAGTGCCTCCAGGATTTAGTGGTCATAAGTGACGGTCGATGTACAGTGCGGATGACAAAGAAAAAGTGTTACGAACTGTTGTGGAGGACCGAACAGAAAGAACCAGGTCTCTCGCCGCTGCATTTGGAATGCCACAATCTACTGTTATGCGAGTACTCCATAGAAACCATTACCATCCCTTTTGAATCCAAAGGTACAGGCATGATTGCCAGAATACTACCAGAGGAGGCTGGACTACTGTAACTTTATCCTACGGCGTCAGACCCACGACCAGCATTTTTCACGAACAATACTGTTCACCGACAAAGCCTATTTCACAAAGGAGGGTATAGTGAATACGCATAATGGGCACGAGGGGGTGGAAGAAAACCCCCACAGCACAGTGACACGAGGGTACCCACAATGATGCGGTGTCAATATCTGGTGTGGTATTATTGATCACCATTTCATAGGGCCACATGTGCTATCACAAAGGCTTACAGGAGAGCAGTATCTGTGTTTCCTGGATGCTACAGTACCAGAATTGTTGGAAGACATTAATTTGGCCTCTCATATGAACCTGTGGTACATGGATAATGGTGCCCCCGCTCACTTCAGCGGCACAGAGCGACGTCACCTGGACAGTGCCTTCCCTTCGAATTGGATCAGTCGTGGAGGCCCTGTAGCATGGCCAGCAAGATCTCCAGACCTGAATCCAGTGCATTTCTTTTCGTGGGGCCATCTGAAATCTGTGATTTATGAAGGAGAGGTGGTTGATGTCGACATTCTTCAACACAGAATATATATACTGTGATATTATGCAAAGAGATACTGACATGTTGGATCATGTTCAGCAATCCTTCCTTCGAAGTGTTCAACTTTGCCACCCACATTGTGGGCGTCATTTCGAACATTACTTATAAACCGCCACTGCAGCATCTGGTCACGTGTTTCTATGTTAGTTTCGATTTGTACAGATGTGTTGTTTGTTTGTATTAACTGCCACATATCTTTGTAGTTGTATTTTGTATTCTGCATCTATATACTCATGTCTTAAAACTAAGTCTGGGACAAAAAACGAAATTATAAAACATGCATGTTCGATAGTCCAGCCCCTCATCACGTTTCTTTCCCTATGCCAACTAGCCACGATATATAATACCGGCCAGTGTAACTGGTACGAGATAGATGTGGGCGCTGTCATTGCTCGCAGTGTCACCCAAACCGTCGCTTGACGCCACATGCCTCGCCTTCTCGGGAGTGGTTAGACTACCTACAACACTCGCATGTTGTGCCCTGCTGCTGATCTGTCCCCTTGGCCAATGTCGGCGCACAGTAACACCCGAAAGTCCACTTCATATTTCCAGACTTTTACCATTCACTTGCATTGTCATTTATTCACATAGGAACATGCGGAAAATGAACTTGTTTGTAGATCAGTGTGTGACAGTTTGCACGACGTATTTTTCCTCATTTATGACTCACCCTGTATAATCATCTACACAATGATTGGGTTGGTGTTTCAATAATAATATGAATTTTGGAGTACTTTCTGCAGAATTACACATATATTTTCAGTCATTTCACTTCATAATACAAATCAATAAAACACACATAACTCATTCTCCATCCTCGCACTTCAAGCTCCCCCAACCAACTGCACAAAAGAACAAAGATTTACCTCTAACAACTTGTAGCAAAGAAATTGCTATTCTATATTTATATATATTATGCAAAACAATCTTTGGAACATAATTTCATAAATGAAATAAAGTCAATTGTCCGTCTTTTGTGAGAAGTCCATAATAATCATTGTAATTACATTAAGTACAATTAAACATTTTTGCATAGCTATGTAGTAGTGGATCTTTGGTTTTTTATCTTTTTGGCGCGCACTTCAATGATCCAAGATCAGTTAGTACATTCTTCTCATCATTATCAGTTTTATTACAATCTCCAAAGGATGTATCACTTACTGATGCCTGTTCATTTTGAATGATAGCTTGGATAGTAGTACTTTGTGTGCACTATCTTTTAGATTTTTAACAGTCCAGGCTGTGTTTAGAACTCTGAGAGTATCATGCTCTTCTAAAGTATCGTAATATTCTTTAGGAGACAAGTGGTAGGTGTCTTTGATGAAGGATGGGAGACTGCATGTAATGGGTTGAAGGTGTTGATCTATGTAGGCAGAGATACGTTCTGTGGGGGCTTGGTAACCAGCTACAATGGGGCAGCCGGGATGATTGAGTTTGTGAATTTTAGGAAGAAGGTAGAAGGTAGGGGTGCGGGGTGTCTGTGGGGTCAGGAGGTTGATGGAGTCAGGTGAAAGGTTTTGTAGGGGGCCTAAGGTTCTGAGGATTCCTTGAAGCTCCGCCTGGACATGAGGAATGGGATTACCTTGGCAAACTTTGTATGTAGTGTTGTCTGAAAGCTGACGCAGTCCCTCAGCCACATACTCACGACGATCAAGTACCACGGTCATGGAACCCTTGTCTGCCCGAAGAATGACGATGCGTCCCACAACTACCCTCCCGACCTGGTACAGAAGCAAATTACCAGAGCCACTTCCTCATCCCCTCAAACCCAGAACTTCCCCCTGAAGAACCCCAAAAGTACCCCACTTGTGACCGGATACTTTCCAGGACTCAGACTCTGAATGTGGCTCCCCAGCAGGGATACGACTGACTCAAATCCTGCCCTGAAATGAGATCCATCCTTCGTGAAATCCTCCCCACTCCACCAAGAGTGTCTTTCCATCGTCCACCTAACCTTCGTAACCTCTTGGTTCATCCCTATGAAATCCCCAAACCACCTTCCCTACCCTCTGGCTCCTACCCTTGTAACCGCCCCCGGTGTAAAACCTGTCCCATGTACCCTTCCCACCACCACCTACTCCTGTCCTGTAACCCGGAAGGTGGACATGATCAAAGGCAGAGCCACGTGTGAAAGCACCTACGTGATTTACCAACTGACCTGCCTACACTGTGAAGCTTTCTATGTGGGAGTGACGAGCAACAAACTGTCCATTTGCATGAATGGACACAGGCAGACAGTGTTTGTTGGTAATGAGGATCACCCTGTGGCTAAACATGCCTTGGTGCAAGGCCAGCACATCTTGGTACAGTGTTACACCGTCTGGGTTTTCTGGATACTTCCCACTCACGCCAACCTGTCAGAACTCCGGAGATGGGAACTTGCCCTTCAGTATATCCTCTCTTCTCGTTATTCACCAGGCCTCAACCTCCGCTAATTTCAAGTTGCCGCCGCTCATACCTCACCTGTCATTCAACAACATCTTTGCCTCTGCACTTCCGCCTTGACTGACATCTGTTCCCAAACTCTTTGCCTTTACAAATGTCCGCTCCCAGGATTGGAATGACTCCGTACCCTCTCCCTTAAAACCCACATCCTTTCGTCTTTCCCTCTCCTTCCCTCTTTCCCGATGAAGCAACCGTTGGTAGCGAAAACGTGAATTTTGTGTGTATGTTTGTGTGTCTATCAACATGCCAGCGCTTTCGTTTGGTAAGTCACATCATCTTTGTTTTTAGGAAAATTTTATTGAGTATGAGATCTAAATACAAATAACTTCTCTTACACTTCCCATTCCATGATGACTCTCTCTGCCCTTACATATACATTTTTATATCATTTTTAATGGCTATAGTTACTTTCTTTTGATCCTTTCCTGTTCTCTCATTTCCGCTGACAACTTTTCACCTTCATGGAACTAGTTTGCTAGGTAGGGTAACTTATCCTTTGACATGCCAGACATTCCTCGGAAACTGGTAGGATGAACAGACACTGCTTCACTATTCCTTTTCCTAATTGAAACTTCACTGTCACAGTTTTGTTCCTTATTGTATCCGTGGTGTCAGCTATTCTGCACTGAGCTGAAGAAATATTAAGAAATTTTAACAGAAACTTATTTTGATCCATTTTATTTAATGCTGTTAAGTGATGGTGAAAGTGCGAAGTATCTTAATAGCAGAGTGCAGCAGCTTTATATTCTTTCATTCCTTTAGCTTTTGAAGCTGAAACCTCAAGGCCATGATTGCATTCAATGATAGGTTCCTCTTTACACTTTTTACTTTGCATTTCAGATCAATGTAAGCTCTTCTTGAATCTGCGTTTTCTCCCATCGGAACCTGCTTTGACATGTATGCCATTTTCAGAATCATAAGAATCATCATCCATGCTGCTCCCACTTGCACTACTTCTTTGTAGCTGTACACATGAGTGCCAAGTGAATACTTGTCTAACAGTAAGCCGCAGATATTCCGACAACAATGAAATCTGATAGCAACGCTATTCCCACCAGTAAATACTGTTACAATAATGAGTAATACCACTTAAAGCAACCAGTATACACCATTATTATTAATTGCTTGCTGAGGAAAGAGCACCAAGATTCAAGAGAGTAATTACATTGCATTAGTTGGCTTTTGCTCTAAGTGTAAGAATGCATAAATTGTGTTTTGCTAAAACTTTGTAACTGTGTTGATACACCCAGCAGTAATCAGCCTTTGCAACCCCGTAATATCTTATGCTACCCTTGGTTATTTATGTATTTATTTGTTTGTTTATTTGCTTCTTTCGAAAAAAATTGACAATCTGCAATTTGCACTTTAGTAAAATGGGGTCATCAAATGCAGAGTAATAGAAGACAATAGTGTTTCAAAGGTCTTTGTAGGTGAAATAGAGGCGTCATTATGTCTTACTTCAATACCTAATGATACTGTTTTTTGTTGAACAACACTTTTAAAATCTAAAATTTTTTATGAGATGAACATGAAGACAGTTAAAATTGTTTTACTTTAAGTAGCTGTTGAATTTTTGGTTTGATACTAATTAAAGTACATCTGAGGCCACTCTCCATGTTTTCTCCTGAGCTCTCTTTGCCTGTACAGCCTAAATCTGTTGCCCTCCACTCCTCCTCCTGGTTGGGAACTACTGTCCTAGATAAAATGAAGTTTCATGGGATTGATGGGATAGCCAGTCAATGGATAATTTCATATTTAACCAAAAGAATCTAGAAAGTTGTACTTAGTAATTCAGTAAATATAATCCGGGACATAATTCTTTCTGAGGAGGAATCACACATGGCATACCCTAAAGCTCAATCTTAGGTCTGCTATTGTCCCTCATATACACTCCTGGAAGTGGAAAAAAGAACACATTGACACCGGTGTGTCAGACCCACCATACTTGCTCCGGACACTGCGAGAGGGCTGTACAAGCAATGATCACACGCACGCCACAGCGGACACACCAGGAACCGTGGTGTTGGCCGTCGAATGGCGCTAGCTGCGTAGCAGTTGTGCACCGCCGCTGTCAGTGTCAGCCAGTTTGCCGTGGCATACGGAGCTCCATCGCAGTCTTTAACACTGGTAGCATGCCGCGACAGCGTGGACGTGAACCATATGTGCAGTTGACGGACTTCGAGCGAGGGCGTATAGTGGGCATGCGGGAGGCCGGGTGGACGTACCGCCGACTTGCTCAACCCGTGGGGCATGAGGTCTCCACAGTACATTGATGTTGTCGCCAGTGGTCGGCAGAAGGTGCACGTGCCCGTCGACCTGGGACCGGACCGCAGCGTCGCACGGATGCACGCCAAGACCGTAGGATCCTACGCAGTGCCGTAGGGGACCACACCGCCACTTCCCAGCAAATTAGGGACACTGTTGCTCCTGGGGTATCGGCGAGGACCATTCGCAACCGTCTCCATGAAGCTGGGCTACGGTCCCGCACACTGTTAGGCCGTCTTCCGCTCACGCCCCAACATCGTGCAGCCCGCCTCCAGTGGTGTCGCGACAGGCGTGAATGGAGGGACGAATGGAGACGTGTCGTCTTCAGCGATGAGAGTCGCTTCTGCCTTGGTGCCAATGATGGTCGTATGCGTGTTTGGCGCTGTGCAGGTGAGCGCCACAATCAGGACTGCATACGACCGAGGCACACAGGACCAACACCCGGCGATCTCCTAACTGGCCGTACACCTCTGGTGATCGTCGAGGGGACACTGAATAGTGCATGGTACATCCAAACCGTCATCGAACCCATCGTTCTACCATTCCTAGACCGGCAAGGGAACTTGCTGTTCCTACAGGACAATGCACGTCCGTATGTATCCCGTGCCACCCAACGTGCTCTAGAAGGTGTAAGTAAACTACCCTGGCCAGCAAGATCTCCGGATCTGTCCCCCATTGAGCATGTTTGGGACTGGATGAAGCATCGTCTCACGCGGTCTGCACGTCCAGCACGAACGCTGGTCCAACTGAGGCGTCAGGTGGAAATGGCATGGCAAGCCGTTCCACAGGACTACATCCAGTATCTCTACGATCGTCTCCATGGGAGAATAGCAGCCTGCATTGCTGCGAAAGGTGGATATACACTGTACTAGTGCCGACATTGTGCATGCTCTGTTGCCTGTGTCTATGTGCCGGTGGTTCTGTCAGTGTGGTCATGTGATGTATCTGACCCCAGGAATGTGTCAATAAAGTTTCCCCTTCCTGGGACAATGAATTCACGGTGTTCTTATTTCAATTTCCAGGAGTGTATAATAGCTTTTATTAACAAATACTTTCATTTACATATTTCTCCATTACTATGTTGCCTATTGGTAACTGATCACTGATAGGGATAAGTACAAATTATTGGCATGGGTGTCCACCCCTGGCAGCTGAGTGGTCAGCATGGTGGAATGTTATGCCTTACGGCCCGGGTTCGATTCCTGTCTGGGTCGGAGATTTTCTCCACTCAGGGACTGGGTGTTGTGTTGTCCTTATCATCATCATTTCATCCCCATCGACACGCAAGTCGCCGAAGTGGTGTCAACTTGAAAGACTTGCACCAGGCGAATGGTCTACCCGACTGGTGGCCCTAGCCACACGGCATTTCCATTTCGATTGGCATGGGTAAACTGCTACTAGTATAATCAACAAAATAATTTAAGAATTTTTTAAAGTTTTTCGAAGACTGCCTGGCAGAATAACAGTTGTGAGTCATGAGCAAATGAAAAGTGTGTTAAAGAAAATATAAGTTGAGAGTTCAGTATAAGAATTCCTGAACACCTGAACAGGGGTTTGCAAGAGGTTCAAGAACTTAACCCACATATTGTTCTGACTGCTTATTTCTGAGCCAAAAGTACTGTTTGTGAATGGGAACTGTTATCCTGAAATATAATGTCATGTGTTATAATGCCATGTGTTACAACTGAATGAAAATAAGCAAAACAGACTAGTTTTCGTGTTTAACTAACACTTATTGCCGATACTATTCTAATAATAAAGGTAGCAACATTCAGTTTGTGAATAAGATCCTGATAATGAGGCTTTTCATGACAGCTGACAATCTATTTGAACATGTAGGAATTTGGATTTTTCGGGCTCACTAATCATATGCCCATTCTGTGTGATCATAATGTTGGTTTTAGCTGAATAATTGTGAGTTAGAAACCACAAAAACTGAGACTTACTATGATTTAGCATCAATTTGTTTTCTACAAGCCATGAACTTATAACTGATGTCTTGAACTGTGTGCATGCACGTGTGTGGTGTGCGGTGTGCACACGCACCAGCGCTCACACACACACACACACACACACACACACACACACACACACACACACACACACGCGCGCGCGCGCGCTTACCGTGTATGACTGGTCAGGATTTTTTAAATATTTGTCTCAGGGGAATGTATTTGTGTTGTTCTCATTTGTGAAGTAATTCGTCTACATTTTCGATCATTTTTTCTTTACTCGTTTTCTCTCTTTTTGGTTACAGTGGGCAAAAGTGCTGTTCAATTTTAATCTGCAATAGGAATACTAATTTTTTTTAAATTGTTTAATGACAGTAACAGTGGACTCATTTATTTCACATTACAGGCTGGAGAATTTTCTGCTACACATAAAGGAAAACACATATAGGAGAGCTATTGCTTCACCAAACATATGAGATTTTTTAAAACCAAAGAGGAAATTGTGATCTGGAGTGTGGTGCTAAACAGGCTACATTTTCGAACCCTACTGCTAGACACAATCTTAAGTTCAAGGCATCACACCACACATCTGAACTGGTTAAAAAGTTTCATCGCCCAAATTTTTCATCTGCTAAACCAAAACGGAGACAATTATATTTGATAATGTATTTTGTTCTTTGTAAAACATAGTTTTGTAACAGTAAAAATGGATACCTCAAACAGAACTGAAGTAAACTTGTTGGGATCGTGAGATATTTAAGTCTGTAGGAGGGTATTTCTATTCAAGTTACACTGTTAAATGTAGGTGAAGTGTCGAGTGAAACGCTTCAAATTTTGACGCGCCATTTTTTTTGCAGTGTGTGAAAGAATACAAACATGATGAAAAATTGGTTTCTTGTACAGCTGCTAACACAGTAGTAATTAAGAGTGAAAAGAAAGAGGAATGAAAATGTGTTCAGAGAAGTTCAAAGTGGTTTTGAAAGACCTATTTAGGAACTGATTGTTCAGCCCATATTGTGCACAAACCACTAATGAAAAAAATTCATGTCTGGTGAAAAGTGCAACTGAATGATTGAAGTTTAATGTTTTCAGTGAACTGTTAAGACTTATAAGTAATTTCAGAACTAAGTCCTGGGTTGGCAATATGTCCTGGGTCGTGTCCAAAAAAAATATGGTTACCCCTTTGGCATCCCTACTTAACCAAGCTCCAGTCAAATGCCACCTCACATCTGTTTTATTACTGTGAGGAATGCTTTATTACTGTGAGGAATGACCTGTTACTGTCTCTTTTTAAAGTATGAGAGGATCCAATTGTGAGTTGCTAATCTTATTGTATAATGGCCCAACTATTGCCTTTAATATTTTGTGTGTGTGTGTGTGTGTGTGTGTGTGTGTGTGTCATGATCATTTGCCCTAATTAAATCATAGAATACACATAGTGTTGCCAACTTTCTGTATAATTCTGTATAGTTGGTCGTAACTTGTGCAGACACTGATGGCATAAAAATAGGTCTAGGATTGCGTACTTTATCCCTTTCTCCTTTTTTATACAGCAGTTTCACTACAGAGTGTTTTAAATGTTCGGTAAACTGATCATTTCTGAAGAAATGATTACAAATAAAATGTGGCTAAGTACAGGGCTAACATATGGAGCACAGTGCTTTGGTATCTTGCTAGCTACCCCATAGTATCCATGAGAATCCTTAGTTAGTCTTCAGTGATTTAATTACTGACTGGATCTCACCCTGTTAATATCACAGAGGTGTATTTCAGATAGCAATCTTGGAAAGTTATTTTCCAAGAGTATTATAAGATTCCCTGTGGAAAGTAAGATTTTATTTAATTCACCTGCTCTATTCAGAAAGTGGAACATACATGTATCTGACTTGTCAATAACAAAAACATTTTCCATTGACAAGTTTGTGCCAACCATATAGACTCACTCATTTCATCAAACAATTCATTGTTGAAGTGAGATCAGTGCAAGAGTGGTTGGGAAGCACTCCTGTCAGTGTAACCTGACCATATTACAACAGCAGATATATAATTAAAGCCTACATTCCCCAGCTTATCATAGCTTTAGTTGTCAGTATCATGTTGGTTTATAATGGCACTAGATATTATGGAGTTTGGAACAAAGAAGCCATTTGACTGTGATTTTTATCTCTTCAAGTCTCTCTCAAATTCTAGAACAGTCATCCAATGTGTAAAAAACACTTGCAGAACAGTCATCCAATGTGTAAAAAACACTTGCTGTTGTTTCACAAGGGAAAGTATCCAGGTGATGAACTAACATTCTGACAGGCCGTAGGCTGAAACATCCTAAGTTTTATAGCTGACAGTGTGTACCTAGTTAATGCAGCATCATTTTTCTAGGTCTACTGCATGTGAGAATCTAGGAAATGAGACACTCTTAGGGAACTAGCTGTTGAAGCTAATGAAAGAGTGACTGCAGTTAAGATACAATGAGTTATTATCAGTGAAATTTATCACTGACCTATGTCACACTTCTTTGTGTGTTCCTGTTCAAGGTGATTGTGGCTTTGTTCATTGGTACTGATTTGAGTCCTTTTCCTTCAGTCGTAACGTTGGTCTTTGGCCATTGACTAAGTGTCATTCGTGGTTTCCCTTACCTTATAAATGACAGTCTGTATAGTACTTCAGAATTATTTATCTTCCTATCTCTTCCCAAGTGTATTCTATATCTTGACAAAATAATTACAGGTCTAAAAAGCTCGACAGCTGATACACTTTTTCCTTTAGTTTTTTTCTGAAGGCCCCACTTCAGTTGCTCCTATTTTGACATGTTGGAAGTAGGTCTTTCAGGTAAATTGTATGCATTATGTTAGCTAAAAATTATTCCATTCCATTGTGGCAGGTCACTACAGCAACCAATTTCAAATTATTCAAGAATAAAAATTATCTTGGTTGCAAAATTATTTAATGTCAATGATGTGTTTAACCCTTCTGGGGCATCATCAGATTGTGTAAAAGTAGCTGGATGTGTCTCATCCATCATGAACCCATATAAAATGGAAAATGGACACAACAGTAACTGGGTATGTAACCCATCCCCCATTGAAACATTTAAAATTGAAGTTGGGCTGTGAACACACCAGCTAACTCCACCGTACCAGTACAAAATAGGACTACACTTACAAAAATGTGGTATGAGCTGCATACACTGCCTTGCACTTTATGTGTTTTTATGACGTATGGGCTACATATCCAGCTACTGTTGCATCTATTTTCCATTTTATATGGCTTCGTGACAGATAGTTTGCATATTCATTTGCTTTTACACAATCTGATGACACCTGAGAAGGGTGAAATGCATCATTGATGTTAAACAGTTTTGCAACCAAGAATGTTTTATTCTGGATTATTTTAAGTATTTTCTCTATCTCAGTACCACCTGCTATAAATGCAATATTATGGTCTTGCAGAACCTGGTAGCCAAAACACACACCACTCAGAAAATGCTGGATGAACTTGTTGAAGACTTAAATACAACATCATCTGCTGTTAACAATGTAACAAATTCCTTCCTTTCACTGGCAAACACGCAGTTTGTTGAGAACAGAGTAGATGATGATGATGAAGAGACGAAAGTTACAGCTGACTCAACAGTTCCCTTGCAGAAGGTTAGTATTATTTTTCTTTAATTTTGGTATTGTTAACTTAAATATGTTTTATTCTTATGTATGTAACAAAACCTTTGTAATCAGGGCTTGCAAGCTTTAAAGATACCTACACAGTGAAGCAACTGGACTGTTAAGGAGCTTTAAACTCTAGGGCTCCAAACTTAAGATCCATTTTCGACATTATCTGAGAGAGAGGGCTAGTGTACACTTACTAAGATAGGAACAACTGGAACAGTGCTGACACAGACGTAAATGGGAGAGGAGGGGGCAACAAAATGGTATTCTACCATGAAGTTTTACCAATTTATAAGAATTTTCAGGAGAAGGAGACAGATAGGAAGAGGTAAAGGGAATGTTGAAAAGTAAAGAAAGAGGAAGCTCAGTAAATTTTATCAACAGTTCTAGCGGTTATTTTTGTGAACGTTTAAGTGTGGTGCTGTGTTTTGTTCTTGTGAGTGTGTTCTTGACATAGTCACTATAGCTAGAATATTATTTCTTTGGTGGATTCAAATTAAAGAAACATAAGCTGATACTGTGGCTGTAGACAGTGGCAACTGATCTTTCTTTCCAGCTGCCCCCTTACTCCCTCACTACACTATACAATGGGCTCCTTTGTTCCTTCTGCCATTCCATTTATCAGATACAGTGATGCATTGTATGTAGTCTTTGATATGTATCAATGCCATTACGGCATTTTCTGATGTCTTATACTGACCTATGTAGTCTTCATCTTGATCTTTTATTATTTATTTCATTTTCATTGTGAGATAATTAATGTCCTATTCCAGTCTGTTCTCTGATCTATATGCTGATTTTAGCGTTGTCTCTTGTAGAAATTCCGGTAATGTATCTCTCTGTGTTGTTGGCTGACTAGCTCCAGGTTTTCACAATAAAAATGAATTTTTCAATGCTGTAAGTCTAAACTGGTAGTGCACACTGGTTGTACACTTTTGTTTCAGACATTTTTAAAGTTTAATGTGAGTTTCTCCTGGCACATAAAATGTTGAAATAACTTATGGGGATGCAGCCAGGTGGCATATTTGGCAACCGTCAATTAAATGACAGGTGCACACCCTGTCATTTTCAAGGCATAAATGCTGCATTTGTGCCTTTAAAATGACAGGACATGCACTTGTTGTCATATCAGTGGTTGTCAGAGGTGTCACCTTGCTGCATTTCTGTAAGTTAATTGAACATTTGAAATTTGGTTCTGAAATAATTTAGCAAAAGATCTGAACTCTTTTTAACATCTGTTTATTCCTATTGCTGTGTATAAAGTTGTCTTCGTCCACTGCCAAAGAAGTTTAACCCATTGCAGTTGTGGGGGATACACATGACATACCAGAGTGTCACTGACAGACTTCCAGAGGCTGTCAAGTGATACCTTCTGAGTAGTTTGGTATAAGGGACACACAGTCTCCAGCAGCTTGTTATGGAGTTAATGCTTGCTTGATCTTTTTTTTCTCCAATTTGCACTGCCTCTGTATTGCACTGAAAATGCACATATTGTCAGTACATGGTGTCTATCTTGTTTGGAGACAAAATTTTTCCATTCACTCACTATGCTTCATACTGACAACAGTAATGCTCATTATATTGGTAATTCTCAAGTTTGCATTCAGTATGGCTTGATTTGTTGTAGGTTTATTTTTCTGGCAGTGTTGATTATATGTGAACAATGATAGACAGCAGTATGGATAGAATTACTGATGAAGGGCTAGCTAGCTTCACTGAATGCAATGGAAGAATGGCATGGTGATGCTAAACTGAGCTATTCCTGGAACAGTGGCAGCCACATCACAGTACTTTTGCATCTGAGGGTTGTTGCATTCCTCTTTGTTTTGTGTTGTAAGCTTTGTCAATTCCATATTACCTGCTCCTTCATTTTCAAAGAAAAAAAGACAACTGAGATAACAAATCTATTGAATCATTATTACTCTGTACTGGATACCATGAATCTCTTATAACAAAGTTCTCACAAGTTACTCCTCAACAACTTCTGAATGTCTGTTGTGGATTTCTGGTTCACCTTGTATATGCTTCAGGCACATTTTCTCAGCATTTGGCCAATATTTTCAAATTCATTTTTGCAATATGTAGCTAGAGTCAACCCAAACAAATACTGCTCATCACATCTTTCATGCGACATCCAGTGTCAATGGCAAGCATCGACCCCTTTCTACCCCTCTGTTCCAAACAGAATGTTTTTTAAACTGAAAATTTATGTTCTGCTTCAGTAGAGTGGTCCCAAATTAGTTTAGTGTGTATTCATTTTATTAATATGTATTAACAGAGATAGTAAAATACAAATAATAAGCAGTACTCCAGAAGCAGCTGAGTAGTGCTGCTGCATGGTGGCAGCCATGAGCATGAGCCAGGGTGGTGCAGTCATTGCTGGATTACTAGTTATTTTTCTTGTCTTCCTGCTCATGTTAATCCATATCTATAAAATTAATAGGTACTAGACTAATTTGGGATCACTCTTTCAAATGGGTAACTCACATTTTGCTTTTAAAAACAGTTTTGTTTACAACAGGAAACAGATTGACAGTTTTCTTCGTAACTGGGCGGCAGATGTGATGAGCAGTCTATGTCTGAGCTGACTCCAGCTGCACAGTACAAAAACAAGTTCTTCCATTCATTGTTGAAGATTATTCCCACTAAAAGATAAACACTGCAAATAAATCATCATAGGAACATTGGTTGAATCATTGCCTTGTTTCCAGATGGTGTTGGTACAGATTTTGTTCATACTGAGTCAAAAGCTTTGTCAGAATCATAAAGCATGATATCCTCATCAAGTTGATTGGGCTGCACACTGGCTTATGATGTAAGGGCATGAATCGAACGAAAAATTAATTCACACATCAGATTATCGACTGGTTGTGTGGTGTACTTGGCCAGTCTTTGCCTGGTTTTTAGTTGCTTTACCACACATGCTAATATGCAAATACCATTTGATTCCCCATCTCTCCCACTTCTGAAACAAAACAGCCATGTAGTTAAAATGTGAATACATGCAGAACAAAGTTTGTGATTGACAGACCAATGGCGGAAGACTTTCTTCCCATAAAGTGAGTGACAATTGTGATGAGCAGGGTACCTGCCCACAGAAATAAAATTAAAATAATTGTTGAATCATGGTTTTGCAATTTCACATCATTTGTGTAATACCACAGGCTGGAAAAATTTCAAGAAGGTGGATGTACATCATTAAGCACATGAAGGTGATTTGAATACGTCTTCAATCTTTGTCATTTAACATTTTCCTCTTTTTTTCTGCTGTACAGACTCCATCTAAAGCTGAAGTTGAAGCTGAAACAGTTGATATGGTGCGTGAGGCACTTACTATTGGTATGGGCATCATGGATACTATGTTTGAGACCATTGAGGTTCCAGCAGTAAGCGACAGTGAAGAAGATGAGAGTTCAGCAAGGTGAACTACTTTCTTAAATGCGCATTACTTCATTAAAGGCAACAGAAACCATGAAAGCATTATTCTTAAAATTGTTTAATAATAATCGTATATACATTTATCAAATAATTGCTACAGAAATCAGACTAGTCTTTAGATTTATTACTTTTATGCTATCATATTGTTTTAAATGTGTAATTGCAGACGGCAACTTGTTTTAATCAGAAAAACAGCCAGAGTTGTAAATTTCACTTTTCTTTACTTGATGACTAGTTTTGGGTCAGGATCCTTTTTCAAATCATTTTGCAGGGCAGAAAACCAAAATTGCAATGAAGTAAAACACGGCTATTGCCAAATTATTAAATGCATGTCAGTAATGCGAAAATATTGTTTCAAGATATACGTACCAGTCCCAGTATGTAAGAAACATGTCATGATAACAAACATATACGTATACAAAGTGCGCTGTACGTGGTGATGATGTGCTTTACTGTTTGATGAGTTTAAGTATTTTCTGTGTTTGGTAGAAGTTTTAAAAATATTAATTTATTGATGATTTGTGGTGTTGTTGTATTAATTGCTGTATTTTTGACGATTGGAGAATGTTTTAATAAATAAAAAAGATATTTAATATATCCTGTAGGACTGTAGCTTCCAGAGGGTTTTGAGGTTTCCATACAGCAGTGAGAGAAGTAGACTGCCAGTTACTTGTATGCTCTGTTACTGCTTGTTTGCACTTTATTCTATGTATATGTTTGTTATCTTGACATGGTTGTTATATTTTGGGAAATACCATTTTGAATATCTGGTACATCTATACTGTCTGTTTTTTTGATGTGCAATTAATAATCTGATAACAGTTTTATGGTACATGATTGTAATTTTGCTTTTCTTTCCTGTAGAATGATTTTTTTAATGAGTCCCAACCCGAAACTAGTCATGAAGTAAATGGAAGTGAAATTTGCAACTTTGGCTGTTCTCTGTTGTGTGATAAAATTATTGGAACATTTTCTTTTCTTTTTATAGTTCTTGGAGGTGATGAAATTTTGTATTGAAGTACCAAAGATTTATTAATTTCATTACCTTCTGAGAAGCATTTATTTTTTGATACCATAGAGCATTACTCTGTTCGCTATTTACTCATTGTTTTCAACAAATCAGTGTGTCCTTGGATACGGACAATCAGTATAATATGTTTTTGTGACTCAAATCAGGTGGGCAGACATAAAGAACTAAAAATACCTAACAAAATAATTTTATCCGAGATACCTCATTCTCAATTTACCTGAGGAAAATGAATATTTTTATTGCTCTTTATTGTATTGGTGAGATTACAAAAAGTAGTTATGGTTAAAACTGCCACCAACCACATAAGGGTGGCCCTGAGAAAGCTGTTAAAGTCAGATACTTCTGGAACCATTTAAAGTACTGTAATTTTGTTTTCTCCGAGATGAAATGTAAAAATGTCTTCATTAACAACATATAGTCTCTCTTGTAACCTTGCTGGACAGCTAAATGGGAGTTCAGGAATATCAATATGCATGACATTGTCGTCCATGCCCTATGAGGGAAGCCCCTGATACAGCCACTTGGCCCCATAAATTTCTGTAGTGGGCCAGTATAAGGCAGCCTGCTGGCTTGCTTTCTCTCAGTTTTTGCTTTGTTAGGTGCTATTATCTGACACTGCTTCCACGAGTGGACTATGACTGCCACTGCTGTTTACCTGTAATGGATTGAGCTTTGTTTGGATAGCAATTGCTGTGTGTTCCAATTTACTCGATGACTAGAGTGATGGGCCTGTTAACTGCATTTCACGAACTGGCATATTTCCATATAGTGCTTCTACTTGATGATCTCATAAGTATAACCACCGTAAAACAAAGTAGCTGTGCTTCGACTTAGATAGCTTTCAGTCAGGTACTATTATTGTTTGGTTTTGTTTGCTAATGGAGAGTACAATCTGTGGTTACAGAATACTAATTTTGTATTCAGTAAATTGTTGTTTACCTTAAAGTGAGGGACACCATAGTCTAATTGCAGAGAAATCAATGGCAACTTTAACTTTCAAATAGAACCTTGGTATAGTACTAAACTGGCTATCTTACGTGGAAGTTTGTGTTACCATGTGGAACTGTTACATCCAGCTGACGGGGCACTCAAAACTTGATGTAGCCATCTGGATCCTCCGCTCCACAACCAGCTTTCTGAACTGCGAAGATAGCAGTTAGCCTTAGAACACATTCTCCACTCCCACAATTACCCTGGCCTCAACCTGTGGTAACATACTGTCTCCACACCCTCCACACAACAGTTTCCACCCTCCTCTGTCCTATCATCTCCTCTCCACTCTCATCTCCCACAGTCTTTCTTTGCCATCCTCTGCCAACACATCCGTCCATCTTTATCCGCTCCTCTCCTTTTCGCTCCCTTTTTTGCCCACCTCCCAATTCCACAACTTTCCAATGCTGCGACTGTTGGCTGCACACTCAACCAAGACAGTATTTGTCTGTCTCCCCACATGTACACTATTACCCCCCCCCCCCTCCCCGCCCCCTCTGACCTGAGATGCTGGAGTTGGTGGTCATGTGCGTATGAGATGCTTCTGTGTATGAATGGTGTGGTTGCCTCCTTTGCTAATGCAGGTGTATACGGCCCGGGACATCCGGGAAAAACCCGGGAATTTTTTCATCCAGTACAAATCCAGGTAAAACCCGGGAATTTTTTAGAATTCCGGGATTTTTCATTGTTTTAGATTTCAGTTAAAGTTTTATAGGTTTGACGTGTAAAATCTGATACGCTGACAAAGAACTTTCGTCTACTAATGCTGAATAATCCTGCAGCAATGAAACATAAATCAGAGAGTAACACCAAAATAAAAGTTTAGTTGCATAGAAAATGGGTAATTTACACAATGCACAGACCAGTTTGCCGACACCGAAAAGTGTCAAAGGCTTTAGGTCGAAGATTATGCAGTATGTCCATGACAGCTAACGTGCATTCGATGTGCGTGACGTCTCAATTGTTTACATTCCTAACAGATCACCAGAAAATATTATGAATAGTGGCTTGAGACGCATTACTTTCAAAGTAAATTTCCACGCAAGATGATGTATGTTATTGTGAGAATGTGCAGTGAATTTCTTAAATCATAGGGCGTTATAACTCTCATTCAAAACATATCACTTTGAGGATCAGCCATTTTAGAAATGTCAGGCCCAGAAGATAAGTAATTTATGCCACTATTTAAAATTTTACTGCCACTATTTAAAATTTTACTGCCACATTTGTATTTGATATGACTTAACGTGTAACATACACTAAAAAAAGACCGAGCTTCAAGTTAGTTTTCATATTTAATGTTGTTCTTTCATAGTTAAAAAAATTATGCAATCAATGGCAAAAAGTGTACTTGACCTTCAAAAAAATGTGCATAATGTGTTACTGAGCAATGTCACAAGTCTCTTCATGCCAGAACATTTCGACTTTTCTACGCAACTGATAATCATTTTGGCACGATTTTAATTGCCAAATTAGAGCCTGTTAGTAGGCCTACGGACTTCCCATCAATGTACTACTAATAATAGTGGATTCCAATAGACGATGCAATTCTCGTTCGTACATACACATCTAGTTACGAGTTAACTGGTGTAGAAACACATTTTGCTGAGTTGAGCGAGCTCGGCCTACCTTCGTAACGTACGCGCCGCGGCGTGTCTTTCTCGTAGGCCTCATGCTCTGAATAACTGCCGTCATTCGCTAGCGAGGTCACGCGACATGAGCTACGACTGGCTGACAAAAGTGCATAGCTCCACGCAATCTCTATTTTATAGTTTCGGAAGCTACCGTGCTGTAATTTGTGGAATTTGTGTATATACTTTCGCAATGCGAAAATAAACTCTGTGTATATTGTCTTGCATCAAACAACTTCCCAAACGAATTGTTTTCCTGGATTTTGTTTCCTAAAGTCCTGGGACGTCCTCCGCCGGTATAAGACCTTTATGATTCTAAGGACTGATAGGTTTTACAGCTCTGAGGGAATGTATACTGTTACTTAACACAGATGTATTTTCACCCGCTTTATACGTAATTTCATCCAGGAGAAATTGTGTTTTTAACCGGGAAAAATCCGGGAATATTTTTTTCTTGTCCACATAGACACCCTGTAATGAAGGCTGAGGACGAAAGCTTTATGTAAGTGTCTTTTAATTGTTAATTGTGCCTGCTTGCAACTTAATGTGTCTCCTTTACAGTAAGTAGTGTTATAATTTGTTGTTAGAATACTGCACAGACATAGCCAGCACTTGGTGCCTCTACCCTTTAGTGTATAACTTGACTTGCTCCACTTACCTGCTGGCTCTGCATCATCTTGGGATTTTTACAGAACATAGTATGTGTGTGTGAATGAATGCTTGAATTTCTTCTTTGAGCTTACTACGGCAGAGAAAAAAGTCCAGATTATGACAAATAAGGTGAACGTGCAGGTAAACTGATAACGCCTTCACATCCTACAAAGTGACTGGGAAAGAGCTGAATGAGTGCTTTCCTAGCCACAAGTGAATGGTTAGCTAGTACCACACACATATTTGCATTTTAAACAGTTTCTTTTTTAAGAAATCGGCTAGCACTGTTGTGAGAAATAGTGCACATGCTACCTGCTCAGTGAAATAAGGATCTACTATATATTCTTGAGTAATCCAACACCAGTCACTCACATTGTGCTGCCTTTGATGTACAATGTATGTAGGCCCATGCACATCTCACCCAACTCAAATAAGGCATCCAGTTTTTCATGGTTTGTAATTCATGTTTAGTTTTAGTCACTCTACACTTTAAGTGTAGTGTGTTTTCATTTGCATAGCATTCTAGTGCTTATCCAATAACATCTTTTTGAACTGTCATTCTTGTTGCTGTATGAAGATACCTTGGTAGATACAACTTTACTATTATCTGTGCATTCCTTTTTCATTTGCCACAAAGAAGTAGATAATTTAATTTCTCTCACTCTATGAAATACCTCTTTTAAGAAGTAACGAGCACTTTAGGCATACTACAGAACAGGAGGATACACAACCTCTTTGCACCTTCATACTAGTATTGCAGTGGTGCAACTTGCTGTTTTCTTCTTACCAGATGCAGCATGTTTCATTATTTGGGTAAACATTACAAACTTCCACAGAAGCCAGCAGGCAGTCCTGTACTCTGAACACATAAATGAGTCCTAAGTTCTAAATATTGTACTTCTTCTGGAACTACTTACCAGAATGTAGAGAGTGTAATGTAGTTACAATGGTCTTGTTGAGGTCTGTGATACTAGCAACAGAAATACTATACTTATATTTGAAAATCAAAATTGGTAAGAATATGTGTAGTTAATGTATCTATGAAAAGAGAGAAATTGTTGTTTATTGAGGATGTCCTTACAATTCATCTACATGAAAATGGAATTGTGATATCGCAAAGTATTCTATAAATATATGAAGTGAATAACTTGGCTTGTATTATCTCAAGTCATGTTGACTCTTCTTTGGTTAAATATTGTTTTGCAAGTTTAATGTATGTACCATGATTACTGCTTGCATGACAGTATACTACTGATTGTTCTATCTGAGTAATATTCATGGACTCTTAATCTTTCTGTTCTTTGAAATGTATACACTGTATTGATTGTAAACGACACTTGAAAAATTTTTGCTGGACTAGATACTTAATTCAGAGTAGAACATTCAGATTTCGGCAACCACCCCATGGTTGTGGAAAAGCTAATCTCACGTTGTATCCACTCTTGTGAAAATGGTAGTATTACAGCATAATTTGAAAGTGTCTGTGCTGTATGGGAGAAGACTCTAGCAAGACGAAGCTCGGTCTACGAGGCGTGCGCATGTAGTGTACTTGAGCTGCACATCATCACTAGAAGCATTGTCTCCAGACTTGAATGCCAGTTCAGCACGCAGTATTAATGTGTTACATGTAATCATCACAACTCTACAAAAAATAGATTATTTCAGTTTTGATTTTTTTTTTTTTTTTTTTTTTTTTTTTTTTTTTTTTTTTGTATACTAGAAACCAATTGCAGTGTAAAAGCTTTCATAATCCAAAGTAGGTGATACATTTCTTCAGGTTTCAGATTTCAAACTTCCATTTAGAACATGGAAGATTTGTAAAATAGTAGAGAATCATATGTTAGTTTGGTCTTCTAGTGATAGAAGAAGGCCTGCCTTGTGCCCTCTGTGGAGACAAAAGTAAATCTTGTATTCCATCATGTGTTCCACAGCATGGGGCGTATTATACTGCGGCCAGTAAATCCTTATGCAAACCGCCCATTGCCATTTCTCATCGGTTCACGTGAATTTTATGAAGATGATCGAGTGGGGCTGGCTGATGTGTTCAGTGATGAAGAAGAAAGTGGTGTTCCTGGTGCTACTGAAATACCATCTAGTGAGAGTGCCAGTGATGTTGAGGCTGATTACGCCATATCTGACAGGATGAAACGACGAAGGGTATGTAAATGAATGTTACTGTCAATTATGAACAAATTAAATTAACATATTTTACCTTACTGCATGTGTTATTGTGGGCTTATAAATACTCGCCTTCAGATATCAACATCCATATTAACATATGTAGGTGGTAAGGTGAAAGAGACAGGTAAAAAGGTGATCTTTCAGCATCTTACCTTTTTATATTTCATTTTCCCCTGTTTTGTTATGTTCTTCCCACTTCTGTTTGCCATTTCTTTTTATAATGTGTTTTATGTGTACTCTTTGATATATAAGTTTAGTTTTCATTTTTGATCTACCACGCACTAGCAACTCTTTAATATTGTGTGATGCTTATTCCAAAACGAAGGGCCATTTTAAATG
Source organism: Schistocerca gregaria (assembly GCF_023897955.1). Taxonomy (NCBI): domain Eukaryota; kingdom Metazoa; phylum Arthropoda; class Insecta; order Orthoptera; family Acrididae; genus Schistocerca; species Schistocerca gregaria. The sequence goes on along the minus strand of NC_064927.1, from coordinate 168,742,474 downwards.
TTGACAAGTCAATATAAAGTTGCATGAATGCAATAATATTGATTGCTTGTGAAGTCACTGATTTCATACAGTAGTTGTATGATTGTTGGCGAAAGCAAATGAAAAAGGCTTCAAAAATTTGTGTGTGCTGTGATTCAGTTTTTGTGTTTGAAAGGATCTAAAGGTGCTCAAATTCATCAAGAGTTGTGCCTAGTTCATGGGCCTACACTAATGAGTAAAAGAACACTCCTGTCAACTGGTTTAGTTTTCAGGCTGAGAATTATGCAGAGGGGTAGAGGCAGCTAGCGCAACATTATGAAAAGTGCTTAGACTGAACAGTGATTAGGTTTGTGAATTAGATTTGTAGAAAACTAAAACTGACAAAAGTTTAGTAAGAAGATTTTTTTTAAAATAAGGAACCCTTACCTTTTAAATAAACTTTTTAATCATTTGTTAGTTCTGTCTTATATAACTATTCAAAAAAGCAGATAAAAATTTGTTTGATACCTTCCTGGGAGCAGCCTCCATTCCTTTCAAATTAACAACATAATTTTAGACCAGATGCGACTCGAATTCAAAGAAATAATAATGACAGCAATTGAAAGATTTATACCAAATAAATTAACAAATGATGGAGCTGATCCACCTTGGCACACAAAATGGGTAAGAAACAACGAAAAAGTATGCCAGTTTTAAACAAATTCAAAATCCCCGAGATTGGCGATCCTTACACAAGCTCGAAAGTTAGCACTCACTTCAATATGAAATGCTTATAATAGTTTCCACAATGAAACTGTCTTGAAACACGGCAGAAAATCCAGAGAGACTCTGGTCATATGTAAAGTACGTTATCAGAAAGACACACTAAATGACTTCTCTGTGCAATAGCAGTGGAAACACTATTGATGACAGTATTGCAAAAGCAGAGTTATTAAACCCAGCACTTTGGAGTTCCTTCACCAAACAAGACAAAGTTAATATTCCAGAATTTGAATCAATAACAACTCTCAACTTCAGCAACTTAGAAGTAGATAACCTCAGAGTAGTGAAGCAACTTAAATCACTCAATAAAAGCAAGTCTTCCAGTCCAGACTGTATTCCGGTTATGTTCCTTTCAGAGTACGCTATTGCAATAGCTCCATACTTCACAATCATATACAACCACCCGCTCGACAAAAGATCCGTGTCCAAAGACTAGAAATTTGCAGAAGGCACATCATTATTCAAAATAGACAATAGGAGTAATCCACTAAAATACAGTTCCATATTATTAATTGTGTTCAAACATTATGAATTACATTGAAGAGAATGGTCTATTGATACACAAATAGCATGAATTTAGAAAACCTCACTCTTATGAAATACAACTAGCTCTTCACTCACATGAAATGTTGAATACTATTGGCTAGAGATTTCAAATTTATTCTGTATTTCTAGATTTTGACACTGTACCTCACAAGCATGCTTGTGGAATATCATCTGAGTTATGTGACTGGTGTTTTGATTTCCTGTCACATTTTGTAGTAATTGATGCAATGTCATTGAGTACAACAGAAGCGATTTCTGGCTTTCCCCATGGTAGTGTAATAGACCCTCTGCTGTTCGTTATTTACATAAACAATTTAGGAGACGATCTGAATAGAATAGTTGTCATAGGTTGTTTGCAGTTGATGCTTTTATTTATCATCGAGAAAAATCAGAAGATCAAAACAAATAGCAAAATGATTTAGGAAAGATATCAGTCTTGGCAAAAATTGGCAGTTGACCTTAAAAAATGAAAAGTGTGAGGTCATCCACATGAGTGCTGAAAGGAATCTGTTTAACTTTGGTTACATGATAAATCAATCATATCTAAAGGTCATAAATGAAACTAATACCTAAGAATTACAATTATTAACAACTTAAATTGGAGAGAATACACAAAAATGTTGTGGGGGAAGGCAATCAAAGACTGTGATTTATTGGTAGAACGCTTAGTAGATGCAACAGATCTACTGAAGAGACATTATGCTTGTCTGTCCTCTTTTGAGTACTGCTTCACGGTAGGATTAATGGAGTACATCGAGAAAGTTCAAACTAGAGTAGCAGGTTTTGTATTATTGAGAAACAGGGAAGAGTGTCATGGACATGATACAGGATTAGGGATGGACATCTTTAAAATAAAGGTGTTTCTTGTTGCGGCGGGATCTTCTCATAAAACTTCAGTCACCAACCATTTCCTCTGAATGCAAAAATATTTTGTTGACATCAGCCTACAAAGGGAGAAATGATCATAATAATAAAATAAGGGAAACTAGAGTTTGTACGGAAAGGTAGATGTATTTGTTTTATCTGCGTGCTGTTTGAGAGTGGGAGAATAGAGAATCATCGTGAAGGTTTTTCGCTGAACCATCTGCCAGGCACTTAAGTAGATGTAGCTTGCACTTTCAGTCTCTCCTAAGGTTTGGGTTTGGGTTGACTTTCCTTGCACTGGACATTTCTCCATTAGCTGCCCAATTTACTTATGCAGAACTTTTTTAATATATAATTGTGGGCTTTCAATTAAAATATGTTACTGTAACAGCTTCACTGGCTGAATGCTGAATTAACTTTTAAGACATAGTAACCTTGGACATGAAATGTGAATGAAATAATCATATTAAAAGCATAAAGCATGGTGAGTAGGCACTCCTCTAATGTTGAAGTGGGAGAAAATATGAATTTAAGCATTGTTCACTTCTTGTAGATTTTGTTGTGGAATTGTTTTCAGTGACTATTTTGGTTTGAATTTATTGCTGTCCCTCCTCTCACCTAACACAAATTTAAAAATTTGAATAGAATTTCTAAAGAATTGTGAAATATTTGCAAAATTTGACCTTACATAGTGCCAAACATGAAGCAGGCATCATTGTTTGTATTATAAAAGTAGACTACTGTGTTAAGTTTGAGAGTCTATAATTTATAACACCAAAAATAAATTTCAAAAATAACTTGCAATGTGTGAATGATGATCTGAATTAATTTCAAATTCTGTGGGTGCTGGAATTTTTATCACTACTTCTACTTTTGTTGGGACAGACTGCAGAGAAACACAAAGTATCTTATGAATCACAGAAGATGCTGTACTTCTTCTCTTATGTTATATTTATCCAGAATTGTGGCAATATTGCTTGGTATTTTGTGGATATTTCTAATATAGATATGTCCTGGAGACAAGTGACATTTATGTTAGCTGGTTTTCTATTTTTGTACTTATCATATTTCCCTTCTTTATTGTAATGAGTCTTTTTCTGCCATAGCTTAGATTTCATAATCTTTCTACCTGTACTTATACCACCATCAGTACCTCCCCCTTCTATTCATGCCTGGTAATGCTGGTGTGCATCTGTATCTACAATTATATTTGTTACTCTTTTCTTGAATAATTTGTTGTTATGATCTGTTTTTCTTTCCCCTCCAGTTCGAATAGATAGGAATGATGCAGTATTATGAAGGTATAACTAGAAAAACGTAAAATATATGCCACATTTTGTAATTGTGATACAAATAATCCATTTCAATATCATATGATTAAAACAACATTACACCTAAAAAATTGACTTCATTGGCACTTTCGTGCAAAGACCTTGGTTACATCTGGTAAATTTAGAATGATGTAGATATTTGTCCATAAAAAATTTTAAGTACTGAAGAATTCTTTGAATAAGGGTAAAATGACATTGAGCTTCAGTGTTTCAGTAAGGAAGAATATTTGCATGTAATTTAACATGTCTTCTCATGTGTGTCACTAAAGGGAAAAATTTGTCCTTAAGTCTTGTATGGATCGTCCTCTTGTTCTACATCATGGTTAAAAATAGAAGCTACATGGATAAAATGGTAATGAATATATTTGAGTGAAAATGAAAGGAAAAGAGAGAATTCATGTTTCAGTAGCATCTTTGTTTGTGTCTATCATCTCTGTTGCAGACTCTGAATCTCTGAGGTGACATAATTAACTTCTCTATCCTCATCCCTCTGATTCCAGATACCTAGTGTCAGTGGAAGTGAAAATTCTGAGCCTGAAAGTGAACAGCTGAACCCACCTATGAGCCATCACCCAAAGCAGCAGCATGTGGCACCTCCACCATCAAACATGTTTGGGGAAGAGAATTCTCATAAAGTACCAGATGAGCAGCCTCCTACAGGTGTGGTGAGTGGAATGATTAGTGTTGAATTTAAACTGATAATATTTATTTGAAAAGCAAGCCTCATGCCTCTACTTATCATTTTATAATGTTGACTGAAGTCCCATGAGATTTAGGGACAGAGGTGGTAAGGGAAAACTTAGATGTCATAATCTTACAGTATAAAAGAGTCAGGAAATGGATTTAATTGAATTGTTCGAAAAGTGTGACAAATGTCATAACCTTACAGTATAGCAACAGTCAGGAAATGGATTTAATTAAATTGTTCAAAAACACTATCACTTTAATAAAAGATATATCTCATTGACTAAATGTAAAAGTGTTTGGTTTTTTGGTTCTTTGTTTCCCTAAAAATGTAGTGTAGTATGCCCTCTTTGCAGTTATATTTCTTGTTACACTCTATTGCTATTGTAACCTGGATAAATTTCAAAAGCAAATTGCCCCAGGTAATGTAATTCTGTGTGATAGAAGCTGTGAAGTTTCATCAGAGTTGGTGTCTGCTTACAGCCTTCAAGAACAGACATAAGTTGATATATAATAGCACATTTATGTGCTTTGTACATGGTATGTTTACTATTACTTTCTGTTTAAGGTAGATGGTTGAATCTTACTCTCTCAAATTTGTGTTCCTCCTCACCATAATCAGCACACCATTAAGTTAATGAAATTAATTGCAAGCTTTCGCAGCTGTCTGCAAAGATATTTTCCTCTGTCGCTTTCCAGGCAACTATGTGCACTACTTTGAAATGGGACATGTTTGTACCTTATTTGAATGCCACTACTTTTTGATACCCACTGTTCAACTATTCTTCATCTTTTTCAAGTCATTAGACTTTCAAGAGTGCTCCTTGCAGTACCAGATTAATTACAACAGTATGCAACTGTAAATATGCCCTTTACTTAGCATATGATCCAGTGTCTATCATCTATAAACAACAAGAAAATGACCTGTATATTACCTTTGTGTAAGTGGTGTCTGTAATTATGTTGATCATGAAAGTCTCTGTAGGTAAATCTTTAACTGGGATTCCAGTTGTATTTAGTGTGAACCAGTTATTGCGGATGTTGTTCATTATATTCTGATTTGCATTGACCACAGCTGACTTAAACTGTGAAACATTACTGTAAACCACATGATGGATCCATGTAGAATTGTTCCAAGTTCAGCTAAAGGAACCCCATAGTCATGCCAAACCAGCATACTCACTGCTGCCCATGAAAAGCTAGCAGTTACAAATAATGAAGCACCAGATGAAAAAGATATACAAATTTCTTGTGAGATATTGATAAGATTTCAGCTTGCTTTAAAAGTACAGAAATGTAGAATTGTACACATCATAAGACACTCAAAAGTCGTGTCCTGTGATTACAATATCAGTCACATTTGGAATTGGACACCTACAAATACCTGAGTGTAGCAGTTTGTATGGATATAAAATGTAATTACCACATAGGGTCAAATGTAGGTAAAAGTGTGGGTGACAAACTTCAGTTCATTAGCAGGGTACTGGAAAAATGCAGTTGGTCTACAAAGGAGACTGCTTGCAAAACATTTGTACATCCCATTTTAGAACAGTATTCCAGTATTGCATAACCATGTCTGCCTCCATGGCTGAGCAATCAACATGGTTCAATGCCATTTGGAGGACCCATGTTTGATGCCTAGTACTGCCAGAGATTTTTTCTTGGTGGCAAGACTGGAATGAGGTACACTCAGCTTCATGATGCCAGTTGAGAAGCTACTTGACTGAGTAGTAGCGAATCCAAGTCACAAAAATGGCTTACAGTCAGGAGAGCGGTGTGCTGACTTCACCCTCCTCCACATCACATCCATTATGCTACTGGCAGAGGGTGACATGGTGGTTGGTCAGTGCTGATGGGCCTGTGGATTGAGTTAATTTCAGAACCATACCTTATAGGACTAACAGGGGATACTAAATATATTGGATGAAGGGCAGCACAAATGTCGATATATTTATTTGACTCGTGGAGGAGAGTCACAGAAATGCTGAAAAACCTGAATTCACAGACATCAGCTCACTGTGTATTGCTCCCGTAGAGACCACAGGAACAAGATTAGACTAATTACTGCCTGCACAGAGGAATTTTAACAGTCGTTCATCTTGTGCTCCATATGCGATTGGATGGAAAGAAACTGTAACGTGGTAGTGTGCTAAACATCATCTGCCACGCACTTCATTGTGGTTTACAGAATGTGTGTATAGATTCTCATTAGCTTAAAAATTAGTGCCAGTTGAAACTTGATGCTATCCCCTGCTTAAGTTATGTAACAGCTCCTGAGATGCAGACCACTACATGCTCTAGCACCTCTATAGTGCCCGCATCCTATTGCAACTAGATTACAGGAATCTGGCCTGTAGTTAGGGTGTTCTGATTGACATTGCAGCTCCTGGACTGTGTGCACCATTGTGACAGGTATCTTTTGGATTAGCCCTGTGGGCAGCCTCCCGACATATGTCTCCCTTACAAATCAGATGCTACTGATTACTAATGAATTATACAGTACATGTTTGCAGCTAACCTGGGCACCTGACTCACTGTACCCCTTTCTGTAGTGGGAAGTTTCACTTCACTCAAAGGTGACACTACGTTTGGTGTCCTAATAGCAGTTTGTCTGAAGTGTCTTCGGCCAGACATCAACTTTCCACTATTTAATCTCTTGGCAGATCATTTTACAACCCCCTGCCACTGCCTCCCTCTCCAATAGTGCATACCTCAACCATATCCATGTGGACCTACTATTTGGTCCAAATAAATAGTAGGTCGCTGCACATTTCGGTATTTGTTCCTCTCAGTTCTTGATGAGTTTTCTGGTTCAAAAGTCATCTACACTGATGGTATGAGGGTAGAGGATCACATCACCAAGCCTTCACATATTCCATGGGTCAAGGACAAAATGTCATACCATATGGAGGCTCTGTTTTTATGACAGAATTACGAGCTATTCTTCAACCCCTTTGTTATATTTACAATGAAACTTAAGAGAATTTCCTAATCGGCAGTGTGTCTCTAAGTAGTCTCCAGGCTGTAAATCAATGTTATTCTTAGAGCCCGTTGGTTTTGACCATACACAATCATCTTTCTGACCTACATGGCACTAAGAGCTTCATTGTATTCCTCTGGATATTGTGTCTGATTGGGATTCTGGGGAACAAACTTGTTGATGTATTAGCATAGGAAGAAACCTTGGAGGTGGGCATACTGTGATCTGACCAGGAGTCAACATTACATCTTCAGCAGTTGTTTGGGGCCTGGAACAGAATAGCACACAGTGGCCACTGTGGACAAGCTCTGAACAATAAAAGGCTTCATGATTGCAAGGTGAAATTCCCTTCACCCTTCCTGAGGAAAATTTACTATACTTCTCTGGACCCATATTAGCCACACCTGGCAGGCTCATAGTAACATCCTCAGGTGAAAGAATGCACTCCATTGTGATATTCCTGTGTCAGTGAGTTCTCAAGTATGCAGACATATTCCCTCAGAAGTTGCATGGAATAGAGATATTGTGCTAGTGCAGTCAAAAAGTTTGAATTTTTACTTCTGTAGTGTTGTCAGTATAACTGTGTCGTTTTTTATTTGGGTGGTGAAACCCAGAGAAACAGATGAAGTTGTCGTGCTCATCTCTCAAATATTTAGAATGGAGCAAGGCTAAATGTGTAGTAAAACCAGTTACAGGTGGTGACCCAAATGTGGGTTCCCAATGCAGGTAGCAGAATTCTGACAATAAAGCCACACTCGGTATGGTACACATCTGTAACAGTCAAAGTGTTGGGAAAGTATGGCCTCATTGTGTCATTTTTTAGTTCCTTTAAACTCTTTTAATCAATCAACTCTGACTGTTACTTAACTACAGAGATAAATAGGGGATTCAGAATGTCACTTTTGACAGTTTTATGAATTATACTAACTGTGAGTTCTAAGTAACTACAGTAGCTGGAAGAGATGTCATATGTTGTACAGAGAGTTGTGTGTGTGTTTTCTACCTTCGTAAATATATTCATGTATCTTGACAACTTGTGTAACTGTTCTCTTGCAACAGTCATGATTGTATAGAAAGCACAGAAGCTGAAATCGTTATAGGTACAGAAAGCTGGCTAAAGCCTGAAATAAGTAGGGTTTTGGAGCATATACTGTATTCAAACATTATGAATCACCTCGAAGGGAATGATCTATTGATTCGTAATCACCATGGTTTCAGAAAACATCATTCTTATGCAACACAGCTAGCTCTTTATTCACACAAAGTAATGGCCGCTATCGACAGGGGATCTCAAGCTGATTCCATGTTTCTAGATTTCCGGAAAGCTTTCGACACCTTTCCTCACAAGTGACTTCTAATCAAGCTGCGGGCCTATGGGGTATCGTCTCAGTTGTGTGACTGGATTCGTGATTTCCTGTCAGGAAGGTCGCAGTTCATAGTAATAGATGGCAAATCATCGAGTAAAACTGAAGTGATATCAGTTGTTCCCCAGGGAAGTGTCCTGGGACCTCTGCTGTTCCTGATCTATATAAATGACCTGGGTGACAATCTGAGCAGTTCTCTTAGGTTGTTCGCAGATGATGCTGTAATTTACTGTCTAGTAAGGTCATCCGAAGACCAGTATCAGTTGCAAAGCGATGTAGAAAAGATTGTTGTATGGTGTGGCAGGTGGCAGTTGACGCTAAATAATGAAAAGTGTGAGGTGATCCACATGAGTTCTAAAAGAAATCCGTTGGAATTCGATTACTCTATAAACAGTACAATTGTCAAGGCTGTCAATTCAACTAAGTACCTGGGTGTTAAAATTACGTACAACTTCAGTTGGAAAGACCACATAGATAATATTGTGGGGAAGGCGAGCCAAAGGTTGTGTTTCATTGGCAGGACACTTAAAAGATGCAACAGGTCCACTAAAGAGACAGCTTACACTACACTCGTTTGTCCTCTGTTAGAATATTGCTGCACGGTGTGGGATCCTTACCAGGAGGGATTGACAGAGGACATCGAAAGGGTGCAAAAAAGGGCAGCTTGTTTTGTATTATCACGTAATAGGGGAGAGAGTGTGGCAGATATGATACACGAGTTGGGATGGAAGTCATTAAAGCAAAGGCGTTTTTCGTCACGGCGAGATCTATTTAAGAAATTTCAGTCACCAACTTTCTCTTCTGAATGCAAAAATATTTTGTTGAGCCCAACATACATAGGTAGGAATGATCATAAAAATAAAATAAGGGAAATCAGAGCTCGAACAGAAAGGTTTAGGTGTTCGTTTTTCCTGCGCACTGTTCGGGAGTGGAATGGTAGAGAGATAGTATGATTGTGGTTCGATGAACCCTCTGCCAAGCACTTAAATGTGAATTGTAGAGTAATCATGTAGATGTAGATATCATTAATCATAATACATCAAAATAATGCAACTTACTGATTTTCTATTTTGAAAGTTACTTGAGCGAAAGTGTAGATAAAAAAACTGGCAAAAATATCTTCATGAGGCTTTTTTTTCCTTCAATGAATTTTATTACTAGTTGAAGATGTTGAGCTGTTCTTCATCCTTTTGTTCTCATAAGGCATGTAGATATAATGGTTGATTCAATTTTGGTTTTGGCCTTGCATTATTACATTAACTGTGACTTGAAACATGGACATAAATGAGGACACTTGATAATACTTGATATCTTGTTGCAGGGTAGACTACCAAACAACTTTGCTGCAGAACTTGCAGCTAGGCTGGGTGTCGTTCCAGAGACTGAGCAGCAGACAGCACCACAAAAGGCAACTTTGATCCAAGAACAGCAGAAAGGTGTTGGTTAGCATACATTACTTTTTTAGTTTTTAACATAGTTATATAAGTAGATGCTGACAACTGTTTAAGTAAACGGAATTTGGTTCATCCATAAAAGGTTTCGAAATGGTGTCAGAGTTTAATGTAATACACATGTTATTCAAATTGGTTCACTCTAGAAAGGGCCTAATCTCACTGCCTGCATCTATAACCTTCATGAAGTTGTGCACCCAACCCGGATTATTCAAAAGGGTCAACGTAATAGAGACCTTAAAAAGCCCAGTCTGAGCACAGCTTTGGTGAACCTATAATTCCTGAGCTGAGGGCTAATTTATTGCAGCAGTCCTCCAATACTGTGAACCCTAAGTACTCTTTAGCAATGACTGTGAGTGTGGTAGTGTAATACTTTGATTCCTGGAGAAATGGGATGACGATTTGGCTGTCTGGATTGCAAGGATGGTACAAAATTCTGTAAAAAAGTATATCTCTGATGCCGTGAGTGGTTGTTAAAAGTGAAGTCATTTGGGGGGGGGGGGGGGGGGGGGGAGGGAGTATCTGGGGTTGCTGTTGCATCTTAATTATGTTCATCTCTCTCTATGTCTGTCCAGTGTGGGTTTAGATGCTGTGTTTGACCTTTTTGTCAACAAGGCATTACTCCAAAATCTTCCTTCATTTCAAAGCAAACTATAGCTCACAACAAAGAAATAGAAAAAATTTCACACTTGTACCAAAATATGTTCTTAATAATGAAAAGAGAAGCAAAATGTGTAAAGTTGACACCACTGTATATTCAAAAAGCTCCATAGGCAATAACAAGCAAAGTGTTGCCACAAAAAGGCTTTGAAGTGAAACGTCAATGAAGGTCTTTTCAGTGTTGAGTAAGGTTGTAATCTTCGAAGGGTACAACAAACGTAATTTCAGTAAAAGTGGTGATGTGGCCTGTTGCAATTTCTTCTGTGTGATAGCTTTGGTTCATCACGATACACAGGTGTGATAAAATACCTCACATCTTTTGGGGTACATTATGGAGACTGTAAATCCCCAGGAAGAGACTGAAATACGGTTTATGGGTCAGGAGAATACCAATATGTCTTTTGAAACCACAGTAGGATCTTACTTGTCCAGCTCACTGTTAATGGTATTGAATTTAGAATCTGTAAAATCATAAGAGTGCTTTGGCTATATGTAACTTCACACTTATTGGACTTGACCAAGAACTGGTTTTCAGTAAAGAATCTTTAAATAATTTGCAACTTAAATTTTACAGTTACCACATTGTTGGAATAGATAATTTTAGAATATTAAAAGCACACACATCACATGAAAAGCCATTCTTCCGTTGTGTGATATGTCACTGCATTTCTTTTTTGCCTCCTTTTCCTGTTTTGCTGTGGCATTGGCGTATTATCCGGGTTTTTGCAATTTTAGCAACCGTTTGTGACCAGTGCCCTTCCTGATGCCCTCCTTCCACCCCTACCCAGTGGAATCTGCATACCCCATCTGTGTTTTGAGAATACCTCATGTTTAAGCGTGAGAACATTTTCTAAATATTTCTATAGTGTTTATGGGGTGGGACGTAAGTACCATCTCATCAGCCCTCATTGTTAATCCCTAAGACAGATTCAATTTTTGTCAAGCTCACTTCTCTGAATCCTGGAAGTAGCACATTAACATGCTCATATATTTGGGTAGACCATACATCATTGCATTCGACACGTCAACAGGGCATTAAGTACTTATGAAAAGTATTCTCTGCAACCTACTTTACAGTGATTTTCTGAGTACATGTGTAGATGCTATTACTGTTCAGCATTTTATTTGGTTGAAATTACCAACCAGTTGCCTGAATAGATGAAAAAGCACTAATGTTTGTAGCTATTTCACTGAATGGTGTAACTACTTTAAACTTTTCCTCAACTTCTCCTACTTTCCCACAACTATTTTGTCTCCATCCTCTTGAGGTTACTGAATCTAAAATAGTATATATCTCACAGACTTTTAGAAGTACAAACATTTTGTGCACTTGGAACAGAGGTGCTCAATATATATTTCTGCAATCTATAGTTATGCCATTTAGACATTTAGGACCATTCATTTATTTATCTATCCACTGTGACCTGTAGATTTGATCAATAAGGGGAACCTTCAGCAGAGTGTAAAGGATCAGGGTATACATTACAAAAGACAAGAAAACCATAGACTTGAGCTGCATATGGTACTAATAATAAACTGTTACCGTAATGCTTAATGCTATTCATACATATGTCAGCTAAATTCCACGAAGGAAATTAGAAAGAAAGCTGCTACTTTGGGAAAAACGATTTGTGGTTCTTTAGGTACACTAAGTAACTACTGTTTACCTCCTACTGATACCTTGATAATTACTTGATTATATTAGTATTTCTCAAAGGAAATAGTTACGTAAATCAGTAATACATTCCTACTTATGCTGCAGCTTTACAACGAACACAGGCACTTTCTGTGAAGCTAACAGAGCTTTTAAATTCCTGAATGTAGATATTAGGGATATTTGTAGAAAGAGAGCATGGCTGTTTAGCTGAGTGGTAATGTGATTGCCTACCATGCAGTGGATCTGAGTGGATCGGGTTCCGCTGGATAGGTCAGGAGTCCACTACACGCAACAAGCGGCTACACGGGTAGCAGCGGTTGTGTGGCGTGGGCTGGGCTTTTTTTTTAGGTTAGATGGCATCGGACAAGTACAGAAAGGGCAACAGCCTCAACGGGTGCGGGGCAAAGTCAGGACATGCGGGGACCAAGCAGCAATCGGTATTGTAATTGTAAACTGTCGAAGCTGCGTTGGTAAAGTACCGGAACTTCAAGTGCTGATAGAAAGCACTGAAGCTGAAATCGTTATAGGTACAGAAAGCTGGCTGAAGCCAGAGATAAATTCTGCCGAAATTTTTACAAAGGTACAGACGGTGTTTAGAAAGGATAGATTGCATGCAACCGGTGGTGGAGTGTTCGTCGCTGTTAGTAATAGTTTATCCTGTAGTGAAGTTGAAGTGGATAGTTCTTGTGAATTATTATGGGTGGAGGTTACACTCAACAATCAAACTAGGTTAATAATTGGCTCCTTTTACCGACCTCCCGACTCAGCAGCATTAGTGGCAGAACAACTGAAAGAAAATTTGGAATACATTTCACATAAATTTTCTCAGCATGTTATAGTCTTAGGTGGAGATTTCAATTTACCAGATATAGACTGGGACACTAAGATGTTTCGGACGGATGGTAGGGACAGAGCATCGAGTGACATTATACTGAGTGCACTATCTGAAAATTACCTCGAGCAATTAAACAGAGAACCGACTCGTGGAGATAACATCTTGGACCTACTGATAACAAACAGACCCGAAGTTTTCAACTCTGTATGTGCAGAACAGGGAATCAGTGATCATAAGGCCGTTGCAGCATCCCTGAATATAGAAGTTAATAGGAAAATAAAAAAAGGGAGGAAGGTTTATCTGTTTAGCAAGAGTAATAGAAGGCAGATTTCAGACTACCCAACAGATCAAAACGAAAATTTCTGTTCCGACACTTACAATGTTGAGTGTTTATGGAAAAAGTTCAAGGCAATCGTAAAATGCGTTTTAGACAGATACGTGCCGAGTAAAACTGTGAGGGACGGGAAAAACCCACCGTGGTACAACAACAAAGTTAGGAAACTACTGCGAAAGCAAAGAGAGCTTTACTGCAAGTTTAAACGCAGCCAAAACCTCTCAGGCAAACAGAAGCTAAACGATGTCAAAGTTAGCGGAAGGATGGCTATGCGTGAAGCGTTCAGTGAATTCGAAAGTAAAATTCTATGTACCGACTTGACAGAAAATCCTAGGAAGTTCTGGTCTTACGTTAAATCAGTAAGTGGCTCGAAACATGATGTCCAGACACTCCGGGATGATGATGGCATTGAAACAGAGGATGACACGTGTAAAGTTGAAATACTAAACTCCTTTTTCCAAAGCTGTTTCACAGATGAAGACCACACTGCAGTTCCTTCTCTAAATCCTCGCACAAACGAAAAAATGGCTGACATCGAAATAAGTGTCCAAGGAATAGAAAAGCAACTGGAATCACTCAACAGAGGAAAGTCCACTGGACCTGACGGGATACCAATTAGATTCTACACAGAGTACGCAAAAGAACTTGCCCCCTTCTAACAGCCGTGTAGCACAAGTCTCTAGAGGAACGGAAGGTTCCAAATGATTGGAAAAGAGCACAGGTAGTCCCAGTCTTCAAGAAGGGTCGTCGAGCAGATGCGCAAAACTATAGACCTATATCTCTGACGTCGATCTGTTGTAGAATTTTAGAACATGTTTTTTGCTCGCGTATCATGTCGTTTTTGGAAACCCAGAATCTACTCTGTAGGAATCAACATGGATTCTGGAAACAGCGATCGTGTGAGACCCAACTCGCTTTATTTGTTCATGAGACCCAGAAAATATTAGATACAGGCTCCCAGGTAGATGCTATTTTTCTTGACTTCCGGAAGGTGTTCCATACAGTTCCGCACTGTCGCCTGATAAACAAAGTAAGAGTCTACGGAATATCAGACCAGCTGTGTGGCTGGATTGAAGAGTTTTTAACAAACAGAACACAGCATGTTGTTATCAGTGGAGAGACGTCTAAAGACGTTAAAGTAACCTCTGGTGTGCCACAGGGCAGTGTTATGGGACCACTGCTTTTCACAATATATAATATAAATGACCTAGTAGATAGTGTCGGAAGTTCCATGCGGCTTTTTGCGGATGATGCTGTAGTATACAGAGAAGTTGCAGCATTAGAAAATTGTAGCGAAATGCAGGAAGATCTGCAGCAGATAGGCACTTTGTGCAAGGAGTGGCAACTCACCCTTAACATAGACAAATGTGATGTATTGTGAATACATAGAAAGAAGGATCCTGTATTGTATGATTATATGATAGCGGAACAAACACTGGTAGCAGTTACTTCTGTAAAATATCTGGGAGTATGCGTGCGGAACAATTAGAAGTGGAATGATCATATAAAATTAATTGTTGGTAAGGGATTGGGAGATTCATTGGGAGAGTCCTTAGAAAATGTAGTCCATCAACAAAGGAGGTGGCTTACAAAACACTCGTTCGACCTATAGTTGAGTATTGCTCATCAGTGTGGGATCCGTACCAGATCGGGTTGACGGAGGAGAAAGAGAAAATCCAAAGAAGAGCGGCGCGTTTCGTCACAGGGTTATTTGGTAACGGTGATAGCGTTACGGAGATGTTTAACAAACTCAAGTGGCAAACTCTGCAAGAGAGGCGCTCTGCATCGCAGTGTAGCTTGCTCGCCAGGTTTCGAGAGGGTGCGTTTCTGGATGAGGTATTGAATATATTGCTTCCCCCTACTTATACCTCCCGAGGAGATCACGAATGTAAAATTAGAGAGATTAGAGCGCGCTCTGATGCTTTCAGACAGTCGTTCTTCCCGCGAACCATACGAGACTGGAACAGGAAAGAGAGGTAAAGACAGTGGCACATAAAGTGCCCTCTGCCACACACCGTTGGGTGGCTTGCGGAGTATAAATGTAGATGTAGATGTAGATGTAGATTCTCGGCCGTGTGAAGATTTTCTCCACTCATGGACTGGGTGTTGTGTTGTCCTCCTCATTCTCTCATCATCATTACCGACAGGCAAGTCACCAATTTGGCGTCACCTGAAATAAGACTTGCAACCCTGTGGCTGAACTCCACTGTTTGGGGCCTCCTGGCCAAAAATGCCACATGATAATTTTTTTTGTAGAAGAAGAGGGAAATCAGATATGTTTTTAATTTTCTTTTGAATTGATAGGGATTCCAAAATTAAAGCTTTATCTTATATAGAAGCTTGCTGAATACATTTGTAGCAGAGTATCCAAGTCTCTTCTTTACTGTAGACAAGGAGGCAAAACCTATCATCATATGCGAACTCCTGTTGCCAGTTGGCAGTTGATGGTTGGAGTGCTGACACATTATCTGCATATCCAGTTATGCTGATAACTGATGTGATATGTATAGGGATCATATCATCCCGTACCACAACAACAGCCTGGAGATGGTGCAATGAAGCATTGAAACTGGTTGCAGCAAAATAAAATAAAAATCATAAGGACAGCTGTAGATGTTTTATTTTGTCACAACAGACTTTTATTGTCTGGGGCTCTTATAATCCTACTGGATATATCAGTGGATCACTAAATATAGTTATGCACGTCTGGTGAGGTTGCCAGGTGCAGCAGAATATATCTGCCAGCTCCGGGTCACATGACAAAAGTACACATGGCAGATTTAAGAGCTGCTGCAGTCTCGCTTGTCAACCAGCCAACGTTTACTGCAGGCCATCTGATTTATCTATTGAGGACAACCCTGTGCTACATGGTTTTCTCCTCAACTGTGATTCGGAATTCGTTGTTACCTAGTGATGAAACATGGCTAGTTCATGGATTTATCTGTCAGCCTAATGCAGGACTGTCTTTATGTACCATTCAACCAATCATTGTGTTTTCAGTGAACGAACTGAATTCACATAGGTGCACTGAGAGCATGGTTTGTATCCCAGTTTTCCAGTAGAACCTGTGAACAGTGTCCTCTAGCTCTGGTGTGTGCATTCTTCAAGAAACATTCAGAATACTGTATTGCCCACAAGGTATACATCTCCAGATGTCTTTCGTTTTGTATATTTCCAGAAGAGTCCGGGACTATTACTTTCTGTGATTTAATTGTAAGTAAGTTGTGCTTAATAAAATTGGTGTTGTTGAAGAAGTAGACTCATAACAGCAACAAATACTGTCAAGCAGTGAATATATTGGAGAGTGATAGTTAGAATGAGCCACTATTTATTACTTGAATAGACCCTGAATTGGCAGCATGATACTGAGTGCTCCCTGTTCCAGTCCTCTCACCAAGGAATACTCCCTGAAAGTACTGGGAAATGAAACTGCACCATAGTCAGACATGCTGAACGCTTTGCTACGGAGATGAGTCAGCAAATATTAGTCTTTTGATAGTCTAGATTAGATTAGATTAGATTAATTTTCGTTCCATAGATCCATGTTGAGGAGATCCTCGTGGATGTGGAACATGTCACCTTTTTTAAATTTTTTTTAAGCTGAAATAACAATACTAGTAGTATAAATATATACAACATATCATTTGTTTCTATTAAAAAATTCGTCAATGGAGTAGAAGGAGTTGGCCACTAGTAAGTCTTTCAGGCTCCTTTTAAACTGATCTCTATTTGTAACTAAATTTTTTATGTTTGCTGGCAAATTATTGAAGATGAGTGTTACTGAGTAGTGCACCCCTTTTTGAACTAAAGTAAGTGCTTTTAAGTCCTTGTGCAGATCATTTTTGGTCCTGATATTGTATGTATGAACTGAGCTGTTTGTTGGGAAAAGAGATATATTATTTAGGACAAATTTCATTAAGGAGTAAATATACTGCGAGGCAGTAGTTAGTATACCCAGTTCTTTGAAGAGGTTTCTACAAGACGTCCGTGAGTTTACTCCACAAATAATACATATTACACGCTTTTGGACTCTGAAAACTTTTGTTTGACTTGAAGAGTTACCATATGACATTATGGAATGAAAGTATGCAAAGTATGCAAGCTTTTTCACTTTTATGTTGCCTATGTCTGCTAACACTCGAATTGCAAATACAGATTTGTTAAGGCGTTTCTGCAGTTCTGTGGTGTGCTTCTCCCAACTGAATTTATTATCAAGTTGTAATCCCAGGAATTTAAGACTGTCAACCTCTTCTATCTGCTCTTCTTCGTACTTTATGCATATGCTGGGTGGAAAGCTCTTACAGGTTCTGAATTGCATATAGTGAGTCTTTTCGAACTTTAATGTCAGTGAGTCGGCTTTAAACCATTTATTAATATCCATGAAAATATCATTAGCAGATCTTTCTAGAACTACACTCAACATACTATTTATTGCAATACTTGTGTCATCTGCAAACAAAATGAACTCTGCTTCTGGCAGTGTAACTGATGAGAGATCATTAATGTACACAAGAAAAAGCAATGGCCCTAAGATGGATCCTTCTGGGACACCACATGTAATTTCTTCCCATTCTGATGATGACTGATGACTTAATTCACTAGTCCCTTGCACTGACACCCTTTGTTTCCTGTTAGCGAGGTATGACTTGAACCATTTTGCAGCACTGCCCGTCACACCATAGAATTCTAATTTATTTAAAAGGATGTTGTGGTTTACACAATCGAATGCCTTTGACAAATCACAGAAAATACCTGCTGCTTGTTACTTGTTATTTAATGAATTAAGTACATTTTCACTGTATGTGTAAATAGCCTTTTCGATATCAGAACCCTTCAGAAATCCAAACTGTGTTCTTGATAATATGTTATTTGTGGTCAGATGGTTGAGAAGCTGCCTGTAGATTACTTTTTCTAAAATTTTTGAGAATGCTGGCGAAAGTGAAATTGGTCTGTAGTTTGATGGCATCTCTTTATCCCCTTTCTTGAATAGAGGCTTAACATCTGCATATTTCAGCCAGTCAGGAAATGTCCCAGTTATAATTGACTGGTTACACAAGTAACTTAGAATTGTACTAAACTCACAAGAACATGCCTTAATTAACTTTGTTGATATTTCATCGTAACCACTAGAATGCTTTGTTTTTAAAGATTTTATTATGGAAGTTATTTCTTTTGGTGATGTGAGTGACATATTCATGTCCCTAAAGCTATCTGTAAAGGCTAGTTTCAGATATTCGAGGGCATTATTTACTGATCCTGACAATCCCATTCTATCAGTAACGGATATAAAGTACTTGTTAAATAGATTTGCCACACTATGCCCATCGGATACTAATGTGTCATCTACCCTTAGTGCTATTTGCTCCTGTTCCTTTCTGGTGCTACCAGTCTCCTCTTTCACTATATCCCATATTGTTTTTATTTTGTTCCCTGACATTGCTATCTTCTTCTCGTAGTGTATTTGTTTAGATGCCTGAATTACTTTTTTAAATATTTTACAGTATTCCTTGTATTTAGCTAAATCATCAGCATTGGAGCTATTCTTGGTCGAGAGATACATTTTCCTTTTTGTCTTACAGGAAATCTTTATTCCTTGGGTGATCCATGGTTTTATTATAGACTTCTGTTTAATTTGAGTAACTTTTAGAGGAAAACAGTTTTCAAACATGGTACTGACATTGTTCATGAGTGTGTTATATTTTTCATTCATGTCATGAGCACAATAAACATCTTTCCAGTTCATATCTTTGAGCAGTTTTCTAAAACACTCCTTTAATGGCATTGGAACACTATTTATGTAGGTTAAGAACAAGAGTGAGCCCAATACTCATGCTTGTGGGACCCACATGCTGTAGTCTCCTATCTAACATATGACTACAGTCTGTCTGTGAGACTCTCTGCTTTCTGTTATGAAGGTAATACTTCACTCATGCAAAGGGGAGGATATTAGTGCCATAAGGATGTCATACCATGATGTACCAACTCACTGATTTGCTCATGCTGCTTCTCTGTGAGAAACGTAACTGTATTTTTAAAAATGAGAATGGTTTATCTTGTTCCTGGCCAAATAGTTTAAAATTCTAAGACATGTGAAGTTAATATTAATTTACACCTCTTTTTAGCTAGTGGTAGTTCCCTCTCATCATGGGTCTCCGTGACCAACCCCTCATTCTTGACAATTCCCAACTCTCTCCTCCTCGAGGAAGGGACTGATAGTTCTACAAGCTAGGATTCCGTTATCACTTTTATTTTTATATGTGTCTTTCAAGAGTACTAAACATTTTGCTTCCTGTAGTTAATGATGACCAGAAATTTTGTCTCTTAATTTATTATGTGTAAAGAATAAAGAGTTTTCTTCTCACTGTGGCCAATCATAGTTCACTCATGTTTACTTGTAAGGAGTGCTGCACTATCCTTGAAGTCAAGATAGACGGAGAACCCTTCAGAAGTTTCATTTCCTTCATTTTTGTCAAAAAATTGGGAAAATTTTTAGATTATTGGAGTCCTTCACACAGTGCTGTTTGTTGGTTATTCAGTTTTTCTTTTGCTGTTGTGTGACACTATTAATTCAGCTAAAATTGTGATCCGTACTAAAATAATATTAGTTTTACTTTCCAGGTAATATGTTCCTTCCCCCGCTTGAAGATAGTGACGATGATGATAATGAAAATGATGTGCTGTTTGGAAAGAATGCGAAATATTCTGCTGGGAGCGGCCTTTTTGATGATTTAGGTGACTGGAACCAAAAGAGCACTGAACCTGAATCGTTATGGGATGAACCTGAAAGTAAGAAAAATCAAAAAACAAATGCGGGCAAGTACCTTATCAGTCTGTAAATTATCTAGTATCTTTTGTTACCTAATGAAAATAAGAAAAACCCAGAGCAGTTTTATTAATTTAGTCAACTGTGGAAGGACAGCATGGAGCTTTGTTTAGTGGATAATAACACTGATAGTCTAGTTTTTGATTGATGGAAAAATGGATTTTTTTTTTTTTTTTGCAGTGCAGAGCTGAAATGAAGTGACTTTTGAATTTTAAAGTAAGATAAAAATACAGCGAAAGGAAGGAATAACTTCTACAGATGATACAGCATGTTTTTCCCTTCCCTTAGTCATTGGTTCTTAGCCCAGCCTGCTGAAACTTGCTTACGTTACTGAATATTGTTTAATTTACACTCGGTAAATCATACCAATACCCTGTGCAGTATTTCAATATCAGTTTGTAAGGACCCTTTGATTTGGCTGTGTGCCATGTTTTTAACGGCTTAAAAAATTTGCCATTGAAAATTAACACCACTCCGTAACTCAGATACAAAATACAAGCGTAGTATTCATTATTAAATTTTTTTCCCCATGTATGCTATTAATATCATAGCTCTCTTGTAAATTGTCTGTTCTGGGGGTATATATTAAGGTGAAGACTGGGTAGTTATGTCTCATAAGTACTTCCAGTCCTGCAAATTGATATGGAAGTGGAGGGCAAGTAATTAAAACTGTGAGGAAGATTTTACATCACAGAATACGTATAGTATGTCTGTTGTATGGGGTCATAATTTTAAGTTTTATCATGTCTGCTAACAAACTGTGAGGATCAGCTGAAAAATAATGCCTCTGAATTTATGTGAAAACTCTTAAAGCTTTTTAAATAAAACATATATTATTAATATTTTACATCTTTATTCTTAGTGTCTACATTTTTACAGCCCTCTGCCGATAGAGGGCTTCGAATTGTAGCGTCTGATGTGGAGCTGTGTAATATAACTACTTTGGTGTGTGAGAAACAGTGTGCTGTAATGGAGTTTTGAATTCGAAGAGTTTGTCCATGCATGGAGCACCCTCTCCTTCAGCATGACAATACCAGACCACACACGAGCATTGCGACATCTGCAACAATTGCGTTGGGTTCTCTGTCATCAGTCGTCCTCCATACAGTCCCAATTTGGCTCCATCCAGTTTTCGTCTGTTTTCAAAACTTAAGGAAACCTTCGAGGACTTCACTTTGATAGTGATGAAGCAGTGCAAGCAGAATTGAAGTTGTGGCTCTGTCAACAAAGTCAAACATTTGAAAGTGATGGTATCAACAACCTGGTCTCTTGGGAATAATGTGTTTATCGCCAGTGTGACTATGTTGAGAAATAAATAAGTAGACACAAAGAATAAAACCTGTAGAGTGTTAATAACTTATTTAAGAAAGATTTAAGAGGATATGAAATTTAATGTGGATAACCCTCTCCCCTACCCACCATTTATGCCTAATGCTCATGGATGGTTTTATACCATCACTACATGACAGTGGGACAGAATTTCTCTGTAATCAACTCGTGAGTTGTGTGCATGATTGGTGTCTGGACATGACAAATGTCAGCTTTATACTAAGATAAAGGTGCTCCAACAATGAGTAATTATGCCCGTTCATAACTGAGTTTATGGGCATTCTGTACCATAAATGACCTTCTTCATTAATTCATTATTTTTTGTGTATCTACAGAATCGGGTTTTAAACCAACTGCTAAGGGAGAGGAAGCTACTTTTGCACAAAGTAAAGCAGATGATTTATTTGGTAATGATTTAGAAGAAGACCTTTTCTCAACTAAAGCAGCACCCACAGTGAATAAGCCATCAGTGTAAGTACATAACTTTTTCTTGTATTTAAATCATTAACAATTTTATGTTGACTGGAAACTTTGTGTTTGTAAGTCAATCCATATATCTTCCTTGCACATTGCTGTCATTGTTTATTTCAATTTCATTGGTTAATAAGTGTGCTGTAATCAGAGTGAATTTTTCACTCTGCAGCAGAATGTACGCCAATTTGAAACTTCCTGGCAGATTAAAAGTGTGTGCCATACAGGGATTCAAACATAGGAGCTGTTTCAAATTCTGACTTTTGAGTCACAATCAGGAATACTATATTAATCTGCCAGGAAGTTTCATTTATGTTGTAAGATGACTTATTTCATGAGAAGTGTTCTCATACGATCTTTGTGAACTCAAATTGGAGTTCCTGGAGGGAAGATAATATTCCTTTTGTGAAACACTATTGAGAAAATTTAGAGAACTGGCATTTGCAGCAGACCACAGATTGATTATACTGACACCTACATATATTTCACATATGGACAACAAAGACAAGATGGGAGAAACTGGAGCTTGTACAAAGGCATATAGACAGTCTTTTCCTGTCACCTTATTTTCGATTGGAACAGAAAGGAAATGACTACTAAGGCATGAAGTACCCTCCGCCATGCTCAGTATGGTGGCTTGTGGAGTATTTATGTAGACGTAGATGTAGACCCACTAGTTCTTGCAGTGCCACAAGAGCGTGATTAACAGCAGTGAATGTGTGTATTATAAACATTTTTCACACCAGTTACATTCGCATGAATGTGAAGTTTCTTGTTTATTCCTTTTCCAAACAATATATCAGTTTTATTTATAAGCTCAACCATGATATAAATACCTGGAGGGAATAAAATACCCTCACCTGGTCCTTCTCAACTCAACAATCCACTATCTTCTATGTCAGTCTCCGCCTATCAGATGGCTCTTGATCAAAAAGTCAGTATAAATTTGAAAACTGAATAAATCACGGAATAATGTAGATAGAGAGGTACAAATTGACAGACATGCTTGGAATGACATGGGGTTTTATTAGGGGAAAAAAAAAATAAATAAAAAAAAATAAAAAAATAAAAATACAAAATTTCAAAAAATGTCCGACAGATGGCGCTTCATCTGATCAGAATAGCAATAACTAGCATAACAAAGTAAGAAAAAGCAAAGATGATGATGTTTACAGGAAATGCTCAATATGTCCACCATCATTTCTCAACAATAGTTGTAGTCGAGGAGTAATATTGTGAACAGCACTGTAAAGCATGTCCGGAGTTATGGTGAGGCATTCGTGTTAGATGTTGCCTTTCAGCATCCTTAGAGATGTCGGTCGATCACGATACACTTGCGACTTCAGGTAACCCCAAAGCCAATAATCGCACGGACTGAGGTCTGGGGACCCAGGAGGTCAAGCATGACGAAAGTGGCGACTGAGCACACGATCATCATCAAACGACGCGCACAAGAGATCTGTCATGTGTCTAGCAATATGGGGTGGAGCGCCATCCTGCATAACATCGTATGTTCCAGGAGGTGTTTTATCAGCCAGGCTGGGGATGACGCGATTCTGTAACATATCGGCGTACCTCTCACCCGTCACGGTAGCAGTTAGAAAACCAGAAGCACACATTTCCTCAAAGAAAAAATGCCCGATAATGGTAGATGTGGTAAATCCAACCCATACCATGACTTTTTCGTCGTGCAGTGGAGTTTTCACGACAGTTCTAGGATTTTCGGTAGCCAAAATTCTGCACTTGTGGGCGGTGACAGACCCTCGGAGCATGAAATGAGCTTCGTTGGTCCACAACACATTACTCAACCAATCGTCGTCTTCCGTCATCTTTGGAAACGCCCACACCGCAAATGTCCTTCGCTTCACTAAATCGCCAGGTAACAGTTCATGATGCCGATGGATTTTCTACGGATAGCATCGGAGGGTACACCTAAGTGCCAACCAAACAGTAGTTTATGGAACGCTGGTGCGACGTGTGACTGCATGAGTGCTGACTTCCCCGTGCATAGACAAACCCGCTACAGTCTCCATTTTTTCCTGAACTGTCTCAGCAGCATTACGCCTTGTGCTCGGTCGGCCACTATGGGGTCTATCGTCTAAACAACCCATGGGTTCGAACTTTGAAATCATTCTCGCCACAGCTGCATTTGTCAACGGACCTTTACCCATTCAAATCCTCTTCCTATGGCGATAGGATCGTAACGCCTTTTCAGGTAATGTCAACATGCTGCGACTGTTGGTGCATCTGATTCTCTCTCAGTGCAGTTCCCTTTATACATGATTATCATGTGCAGTCAATGACGTTTTGCTGTCCAGCGCAATCTATCGGACATTTTGTAAACTTTGTTCTTTTTTCTGGTTCTATTAAAACCCCATATCATTCCAAGCATCTGTGTCAATTTTTACCTCTCTATATACATTATTCAGTGGTTTATTTAAGTTTTCAAATTTATACTGACTTTTTGAGCACCCGGTACATCTACATCGAATATGCCAGCCAATAACAGTACTTCCACTTAGGCAACTGTCACCCATTCCACGTCAAAAAATGTCTTTCTTTACAGCCTCTCCAACCCTGGATGCTGTATGTGCAGTGGAAAGCAGGAGCTGTTGCAGTATATCAATAATCTTCCTAAAGCCTTTATTAACAGACAGTATCCTATCCAGCTCATCTATAAACAGATCTCCTGTGCCGTCTCCTCCTCTGACACCAGTAAACTTGTTATCTAGCGACCAAGCAGGACTCCATTGATCACCCAGTATCATCCTGGCCTTGAAAAGCTCACCCACATCTGTTGCCAGGACTTTGACTACTTCTTGTTGTGCATTGAGATGAGGAATATCCTACCATAATCGTTGTGGTTGACACAGGTGTAATAACAGTCCCATGCGCTCGTCCACCCATCCTACTGCAGTCCAGTCGCAGGAATTTCCTATCTTATAAAAGACAGGGCCATGCATGAAAGCAGCCATGTTATTATATCAGATATGATGTGATTACTGTGCAGCATCCTATGTGGGCGTGACAAGTAACTAACTGCCTACTCGCATGAGTGGTCACTGCCAAACTTGATGATGCAATTGACAAAATTGCTGAACACCACAATAGAAATTACTTCAACAGCTGCTACCCTACGAGAGCCATTTGGATGTTTCCTTCCTGCGCTAGTTTTACTTAACTGCGCAGACAGAGATTCTCTCTCCAGCGTATCCTGTACTCTCGCAATGCCTCTTCCATGAACGTCTCCTAACCCCTTCTCTCTCTCTCTCTCTCTCTCTCTCTCTCTCTCTCTCTCTCTTTCTCTCCCTCTCCCCCCCCCTTCTCCCCTCCCCTTCCCTCATCTACCATCTCCTCCCCTCATCTACCCTCTCCTCCCCGCACCTCCCCTCTCCTCCCCTCATCTACCCCCTACTCCCCTCATCTACCCTACCTTCCCCTCAAAACATGACTCCTCCCTCCCCCTCACGTCTGCACCTGCCACTCCCTCACGTCCGTGTCTGCCCCCGCCCCTTCCCTCATGCCCACGTCTGCGCCCGTCCCTCTGGAATGGGGACAGGTTAGTGCATTTCTGACCAAATCTCGAGGTGCTGTTGTTAATGGCACAAACCTTTCCATTCTGGAAAGCTATAAGATTCTCTCAGAAACCACCTAGATTTATTAAGTGTTTATTTCAACAGCAAATTTTTGTTGAAATTTCAGATGCGTGTGTAAGGAGTTGGAATTTAATTTCAGATTTTTTGTGAATTCTGCCAGTATTTTTCTGTAAGCTAAGTGAGAAGGTAATACATCCACCATGTTCCCAATTTGATTAATCTGTAAGGTAGAGCTGCTTGTAATCTGTTACTCATTAGTTTCTCAAAGCAGTGACTTCCTTGTGCGAATGGATGGCATCACTTTTGCTTGGACTAGCTAAACTATTAGATCTGTATATTGCCTCAGTCTGAAATTCCATTAAAGACAACCTCATTACGTTCCTGAATTAATACTTGCGTTGGCCTCATCCAGTCATATATATGATTTTCAGGGCTGTGTGTTTCTTTAGGTAAGCTGTGAGGTGTAATGAAAGCCATAGTTAGTGTGATTGATTTGCTTTTACAGTGCAGTTCTGTGTGTCTTATATTCCAGTGCCATAACAGACTACTTTTCCCCCACACTTGCTGTTTATATATGTGTGACAGTTTTATGTTGTGACAGTCCTATTGTTCATGATTATTGTCTCTAGTGAGCACAAATTGACTTGTCTGCAGTACAGTGGTTTTTTTACCTTTCTCAAATGGAACTTAATAAATGTTATTATGGATAAATAATTTCAATGACCATGGCATTGTATCCTACTTACATCCTGTTGTTACCGACTAGCTGTTTTCTCAATACTGGCTCATGTCTACAATCTGATGCAATGTCCCATCCTATTGCTGTGCTCTAAATCTCAGTTTGATGTTTTACAAGTATTGCTGTTTGCAAGTGCTCACTAAACTGTACTCCCTGCTCATAGGTACCAAACAGCAATTCTTTTTCTTTTCTTGGATTTGAATACTTGTCGAAAGTGTGTGTAATTTTTTGATGTCCACATCTTACTTCTTCTTCTTTCTTTTTCTTTTCTTTTTTTTTTCTCAAGGGATTGTTCCATATTGCATATACTTACCAATAGTTGTATCCCAAATTGTAAATGCACTGGAAAGTGTTTTATCATCTAATAATATTGATGAATTACTGTAATCAGCATCAGTGTTCCATTCCACTTGAACAGCTATTACTGCAAGTAGCTGAGTGTCCTTTACATTCAGGATGAGAACTGCTATTTTTTCCAAAAATGTTTCTTAACTGAACCAAAGAGCAGGAAAAGACATTATGTGGGAGTGGGATCTTCCTACTTGATGTTAGAGACCCCTTCCTCACAGCATTCTCCATCTATTGTGTGGTTGATGAACATAGTGTAAGGCATCAGTATGAACACCATAAGGACAGATCCAAAGGTTGAAAAATTGTAGATGTGCGTAGGAGAGCAGATAAGCAAAATCCTACATACTTTCCTTGGGAATGAAAGAAGTGAAAGTTTGGGAATAATGTTGAAAAACATATTCAAGATGTACATTAAAGAATGCTGGTTGATTTATCACTTGATAATGTTTAAACTATAGCAATGAATGTACCTACCTTGTTTTTTAATTATGAAGTTTCCCTCTTGCAGTGCAAATATGCCAGCTGGAGGTCAGAAATCAGTGCCAGTAGTTGACACTCGGAATGTGCAGCCTAAAGTTGAGAAAAGTGCTCCACTACTTTCTGAAACTTCAGGGCTCTTTGATGATCTGTGGGATGCATCAGGTAAAAGAAAAAAGAACTTCACTTTAAGTGTACATTAAACATAAGCATTTCTCTATTGTAACACAAATTACTTTGAAAATATGTTTTCTCTACATCATAACTGTTCTGAAAATTGTAATCAGCGTAATGCAGTGAAGGCTGTATGCCACCATCTGATAGATGAATCCCATCTGAAGTTAGTTGTGCTAGTGTATGTCACACTTGTTTCCATCTATATTCAAAATTTTATTTCAGGACTAGTCATGAATAATACAAGGGACCTGAAAATATGGCATCTATTTTTGTCAAAATTTGCATCTATTTTGTGGAAATGTGCATTTTCTAATGTAATAAATTAAAATATTGTCACAATACATGAGTACAAAGCCATAGTGCTCTGAAACTGACTCTCAGAGCGAGAGAGAGAGAGAGAGAGAGAGAGAGAGAGAGAGAGAGAGAGAGAGAGATGGTAGTTGGGCAGCTTTTAACAGGAATGTTTGCTTTTGCAAAAACTTCAGCAGTTTTTTTTTTCTCAAATGGTTTTCATTTGTTTCCATCTTTTGCCTGTGATTGTAGGTCCCTTTTGATATTTCAATGATCGTCACTGAATTCCTTGATGAAACAGGATTAGTCCCATCACTCATTAAAGAAGGGAAAAAAAACCAGCTGCGCACAGCACAAGGCATTCGGTAGCAGTGCAATTGCTTGCTTGTGGGAGTGTCGTAGTCCAGGTAATTCAGGCCTCATCTGACTGGTATTTAATGCAACCACAGTTTAAAACACCCACCACCTAAAACTAAGTGTCCGCATTTTAGCAACTTTTGAACTTTGCTAAGAGACAAATGTGTTTCTTTACTCAAAGATACTAGGTCCCACGACTGACTTCTGTGTTGTGTTACACAGGGTGTATCTTATACAGACCATTCTACCTCTCACAGTTGTGATGGAACCATAGAATCAAGTGCACTGGTAAGTCAATATGTTTGTGCAGTTTTTATTTTGCAGGCTTGGTCTTACATAAGTTGTCCTTTCAAATTGGGCTTTGCCAGATGATGTGCAATAACCGAAAAGTGGTTACATTTTGATGTTTATATGCAGAAAATAAGACTGCTTCACAGGGATAAAATTTATTGTGAAATAGCATCTGTTAGGTAGTTTCACATTTTCAAATTTTGCGGAAGAAATCACATCTATATTTGCATTTATTGCAATATGTGACTTTTTCAAGTCTATAGATATGACAGTGTCTTTCTTGAAACTTTCTGGCAGGTTAAAACTATGCGCCAGACCGAGACTCGAACTCGGGACCTTTGCTACCCAAGCACGACTCGTGACCCGTCCTCACAGCTCAGATGGTAGAGCACTTGCCCACAAAAGGCAAAGGTCCTGAGTTCGAGTTTCAGTCCGGCACACAGTTTTAATCTGCAAGGAAGTTTCATATGAGCGCACGCTCTGCTGCAGAGTGAAAATTTCATTCTGGAAACATCCCCCAGGCTTTGGCTAAGCTATGTCTCCATAATATCCTTTCTTCCAGGATTGCTAGTTCTGCGAGATCTGCAGGAGAGCTTCTGTGAAGTTTGGATGGTAGGAGACGAGGTACTGGCGGAAGTAAAGCTGTGAGGATGGGTCGTGAGTCATGCTTGGGTATCTCAGATGGCAGAGCACTTGCCCACGAATGGCAAAGGTCCTGAGTTCGAGTCTCGGTCCGGCACACAGTTTTAATATTCCAAGAAGTTTCATATCAGTGCGCACTCCAGTCCAGATTGAAAATTTTGTTCTAGAGTCTTTCTTGTCAGAAGTGAGCCCTTAAACATTGTCTATTTAAGGGTAGTTAAACTTTTTTAAAGTAGGTCCATAAAGTAATTAAGTGTTCAATCCTTAAACTCCCATTGGGTTGGAAATATTCCAAACAAAGTTGAAAAATCCTTCTGTATTCACAAAATAGTTAAATGTCTTATACTGTAGTGTTTTCTCTTCTACCGGTTTGGCTAGGGTAGTTTTCTTGGGGACAGTTAATATTAGAGGTCAATCAAGTTTGGTATTTCAGGAATTCTTTAACATCTCATTCATCAGTTCAGCAAATATCTATAAAGATGTGTTGTTAAAGCTTTTCCAAAAATTGTATACAGGGTGAAAAGTATTTAAACCGACACACTCTGGGAGGTTTTAGGGGACATCAAAACTAATATTTTTCCCTATGAGGAGTATTTAAACCGTTAGAGGAAGATTTCTCTGGTGGCAAAGTAATTAAAGCAACAAACACTTTTCCATTTTTTATGACCAAGTGACAACACATTAACACAACCCAATTTCAATTACAGTAGATTTTCAAAAACGCCTCCATTGACATGTAAACAAAGGTTACACGGGCAGATCATGTTCTGTCTGACATGGGCAAAAACCCCAGGAGTATCCTGAGTTGTTCCTGCTGCTGCTGCTACTATCCGGGCAACCAGATTCTCTTCCGATGCAGCAGGAGTTGCTCAAACAAAGTTGCGCATCTCTCCCCACACAAAAAAGCCCAGAGGGGACATATCTGGGGATCGAGCAGGCCATGGTACGGGGCCACATCTGCCGGTCCATGTTCCTGGGAACTGTCGGTCCAGGAATCGATGCACAGAATGCCTGAAATGTGCCGGTGCCCCATCATGTTAGAACCACATGCATTGTCTTGTAGGGAGTGGGACGTCTTTCAGTAATTCTGGCAATGCTCTGGCAAGGAAATTGTAATAGTGCCTGCCATTTAATGGCCTAGGTAGCAGATAAGGCCCAATTAAACAGTCCCCAACAACACCGACACACACATTAACGAAGAACCGCACTTGATGAGTGCTAGTAACTGTGGCATGTGGGTTATCCTTACTCCAAACATGTGAATTGTGCATGTTGAAGACTCCATCATGCCTGAATGTTGCTTCATCGGTAAGCAGCACAGAGGATGGAAATGTAGGATGCATTTCACACTGTTCCAGATACCAATGCGAAAACTGTGCTGTGGGTGGATAATCATCTGGTTCCAGGTTGTGGACATAATGCAAGTGAAATGGACGTAAGAATTGCTCTCGAAGAACTGTTCTTACATTTGTCTGATTCGTCCCTATGTTACGTGCCATTTCACGAGTGCTGATTGAAGGATCCTGCTCCACATGCTGCAAGACTGCTTCTTCAAATTGCGGTGTTCTTATGGTGCGACGATGTCCCTGTCCAGGTAATTTGCTAAATGACCCGGTCTCACGCAGATGTTGGTACACAGCAGCAAAGGTCATATGCTGCGTGATACGGCAATTAGGATATTGGTGTTGATAAACCCGCTGTGCAGCTCGTCTGTTTTGGTTCGCTTCGTAGTACGCACCAACCATATCAGTGTACTCACTCTAGGTGTACCACTCCATTAGTAAATAGAGACAGTGCACTACTACACTGGTGGACAGCAGTTGCCTGCAACTGAAGAGCCTAATATGGCCTCCACCGGTTTAAATAATCCTCATAGGAAAAAATGACATTAGGGAAAAATATTTGTTTTGATGTCCCCCTACAACCTCCCACAGTTTGTCGGTTTAAATACTTTTCACCCTTATGTTGCTGGGGCTCTCAAAAGTAGTCTCTGATATTGTCCATGTAACATTTTAATATTGCGACAGACCATAGCCTGAAGATGATGAATAAGCACCCCACTTAAATGATTATAGGTTTCAGTGCAAAAACTGTAGAAATTTCTGTGATCCTTGGCAAGACATAATAAATTTTCTGTAATGTGGATTGTTGTTATTCATTCAGGTAGACAATTGCTTAGTTGTTGTTATTATCACCTCGAATGAAGTGACACAGTGGTTAACATACTGGAGTCATATTTGGGAGGACGACTGTTTAAATCTGTTTGTGGTCATCCAGCTTAAGTTGTCTGGGATTTTCTGAAGTTGCTCAAGGCAATGCTGAGATGGTTCCTTTGAGAGGTCACAGATGATTTCTTTTCCCATCCTTCTCTAACCTGCTCTGTCTCTAGTGACCTCACTGTTGAAGGGACACTGAATACTAATCTTCCATTTTTTATTCTCACATAGAATGCTGCACAGTAATTGCAGCATAGCTGGTAAATAAAATGGTTACTTTTACACATGGACCTTAATTTTATAAGATTGAAAATGTCCATGCAGTTTGTTTTCTCAAGGTCTGTGTGACAAAATAAGAATTGTTTGGTCACTGGTCAACAGCAGTGACCCATATTTTGATGCTATTGTTAAAGGTGGTGTAGGAAATGCGTTGTTGGACTAGCCCTCGGCGAACCTCGCCGCCCCCGGCCGCCTTTCCTCATATTTTCGCTCGGTGCAAGAGTGTAGTGTTTGTGACATCACACTCAGTCTTTGTGACAGTGACACGTGCTTGAATAAACCCACATGTTGCTCACCAGTCTTTGGTGACTTCAAGCTTGGTTTTCATAGCACCAGCCTCACACCATCTTTTCTTCCATTCTGCCCTCCCACTTGGGTGGGATATGTTTGGGTATGTGTTCTGAATTTTCAGTAGTCTGAGGTCCAAACAGTCCGTCCACTGTTTTTTCTTCCTTTTTTCCTTTTTCATTCTCCTATCCTCCTCGTGCATTGGTGTTTGAGGTTCCTCTGTTTCTTTTCCCTCCCTTTGTGCTCCTGAAGGCCAGTCCACATGTCTGGTGCATAACAGGTGACTGGGTAATGCATAATTTGTGGTTTAACAGGCAAGGTTTACATTGTACTGCCTAGTACAAGCCAGGCCCAGGGAAGGCTGATTGGCTGAGCTGTTACCTTCCCAAATCGTCCATTGGTCCCCCTGAGGAGTTCAGGAGGTGTGACCTGAGATGTCAACAATCGCCTAAGGGGAGTGAGCTCCTCTCTGGGGTGGCCCTAAGTTAGGAGTAGTATGCCATTGAAGGTGCTTGCAATCATGGTGCATCATCTCACAAATGAGCCAGTCATATTCATCTCAGTCTACGTCTACAAAATGTACAGCATGAGGTTAATAATTCCAACACTGTCCTGGGTGCACTCTGTTCTTTGTGGTTTCATCTGCTGAAGATGGTCAGTCCTTTGCTTTGGTTAATCTATATATTATTCAGAAACGTTCTGATGCAATTGCAGGGCCTATGAAATCCTACTCACTCTTATGCAATAGTACTTTGGTTTTGAAGACTAATTGTGATTCACAGGCATAACTACTGCTTGTAGCTTGGTTTCTCCATGGCTATCCTGTTCGCATGGAGGCCCATCGAACACTGAATTCTCTGCATGGTTTTATGTGCACAAGGCTGCTCGATGGTATTGCTGAGAGAGAAATCTAGACTTACCTCTCTGATCAGGGCATCACTGCAGTCCATCGGGTGGTGAAAAAGGTTGATGCATCCTTAGTGCGTGCATGCACTCTCTTTTGTACATTTGGTTGAGTAGTGCTACCATCAAAGATCATAGCAGGCTATGAAGCCATCAAGGTCCGACTGCACATTGCAAACCCTGTGCACTACTACTAATGTCAACATTTCAGCCACACTCAAATGTTGTGTTGAAACCCAGCCCATGTGTTACTAGTGATAGGGATGCTCACAAGGGCGATTTCCCACCTGCTTCGCTCCACTGTATCAGTTGCAGTGGTAACCATGTAGGCTTGTACCAAGAAGGTCTTGTCTATCTCAATGAGTGGGCCATCCAGGAGACCTGGGTGAAGAAAAAAGTGCCTTACCCTGTCGCTCACAAGTTTTTGGCTAATTAAAAGCCCTGCGTTCTACCATTTGGCACTTACAGTATCATTCTTGCTACACAAAGGACATGGCCACACAAACTTGCAACCCCAAATTGGACACCGTGGCTCTAAAATCACCTTGTATCAGTGTAGCATCCTCATCTTCGTTTCCTCCTTCAGCCATCCAACAAGCCACCAAATTTTCACCTCTAGCTGCAAAATCACCTGCTACACAACAGGCAGGAATACTCCAGCAAAGCCTTTTTAGATCCCTCCGGCCAGCAAACATTTGAGTCTTCCTCTGCCAACTGCAAAGGCTCCCAGAAATCAAACAAAAGCAAACAGTCTTCTCCTTTGCCGACTCAGAGATCCTCGTCAACAGTTCTGCTGTGTGATAGCCTCATCTGGATGACTTCCGTTTCGCTGGTGTGCACCACACACCATTTTTTTTGTCATGGAATCTGCAGACTGACTGAGGAAGAATGCCAACACCTCTAGATCTTATGGAGCAGGATCCTCCAGTCTCTATGCCCTCTAGCAATGAGTCTTTGAAGGCTCTCACACGGCAGCTGCTGAGATGACAACTTTTCATTTTTTCCATCCTCCCTTTCGCCCATCATGACTCTCCTCGAATTGAATGGTCACAGCATTAGATCCAACAAGAAGGAATTACGGCTGCTCTTGGAATCATCGATTTGTTTTCTGCTCCCAGGAAACAAAATTGCTTCCTTGTGACTGCTTTGACCTCTCGCATTTCTTTCCGGTCCGCTGTGACCTTCTCCCTAAGGATGGTGTTCCATCACATGGGGGAGTCATGCTGCTCTTGTGGGATGATGTTCATAGTCAAATCATATCGCTGAAAATCCGGCTGCAAGCTCTTGTGGACTGCATTTTTCTTCCTCACTTCGCCTTTTCTCTTTGTACCATCTACATTCCTCTGTCATTCAGTGTCACCAGGGCAGACTTTCTCCAGCTTATTGGGCAATTCCCTTTTTGCTGCTCAGTGACTTTAATTTGCACCATCCCCTTTGGGGCTCTCACACAACCTGTCAGAGAGGTGTATCCTCTTGGCTGACCTTTTCAATAAACTCTCCTTGTCATCGGCCTTAACACTGAAGCACCCAGATTCCATTCACACCTACTCCAATTTGGGTCTCTTGTTCTGCATTGCCCATCTTGCCTATTGTCTCGAGTGGTCCGTTCTCTCTGACACATGCTTGAGCAACCATTTCCCATGTGCTGTCTTTTTGCTGACTCATACCCCACTTACTTGTAAATCCAATTGGCAACTTTCTAAGGCCAAATGGAGTCTTTACCCCTACAGAGCGACCTTCAGCGAAAAAAATTTCTCCAATTGTGATGACCAGGTAGAATACCTTACAACCATTATCCTTACCACTGCAGAACATTTCATTCCTCACACTTCACCATTACCGTGTGGTGTTCCTGTCCGTTGGTGGACTGAGGCGTGTGCGAAGACATGCTCTCCGCATTTTTAACTGTTGCCCTATAATGGTGAACTGCATTCGTTATAAGCAGATGTGTGAGCATTGTTGTTGCATTCTTAGGGATAGCAAAAATGCTAGCTACATTTCATTTAGTAGTTCTTTTACAGTTCCATTCCTCCTTGCATCGTTGGATCAATCTTTGAGGCTCTCTGGAACCAAGCTTCATTCCCCACTTTGCGGCTTGACTATAGCAGATGATGTCATCTCCAACACCTTGGGTCAGTATTTGGCAGAGATTTCGAACTCCAACCTCTATCACCCTGCCTTCCTCCATTGGATACAAGTGGAGCAGGCTCGAGTGATAGCCTTCTCCTCTCAGAATTGCAAATGCTACAATGCTGCCTTTACTAAGCGTGAGCTAGATCACACTCTGACGTCATCCCGATCTTCTGCCCCAGGGCTGTACGATGTTCACGTTCTGATGTTGCAGCCCCTTTCCCTTGTGGGCAAGCACTTTGTCCTTCCTATGTACAATCGCACCTGGGTGGATGTCTTATTTCCCAGATGCTGGCATGAAGCCACTGTCATACCCATACCTAAGCCTGGTAAAGACAAACACCTTCCTTGTAAATACCGCCCCATTTCTCTCACAAGCTGTGTTTGCAAGGTGATGGAATGTATGAGTCTCGCCCGGCTGTTACGGTGGCTCAGGTCTCACAATCTACACTCCTGGAAATTGAAATAAGAACACCGTGAATTCATTGTCCCAGGAAGGGGAAACTTTATTGACACATTCCTGGGGTCAAATACATCACATGATCACACTGACAGAACCACAGGCACATAGACACAGGCAACAGAGCATGCACAATGTCGGCACTAGTACAGTGTATATCCACCTTTCCCAGCAATGCAGGCTGCTATTCTCCCATGGAGACGATCGTAGAGATGCTGGATGTAGTCCTGTGAAACGGCTTGCCATGCCATTTCCAGCTGGCACCTCAGTTGGACCAGCGTTCGTGCTGGACGTGCAGACCGCGTGAGACGACGCTTCATCCAGTCCCAAACATGCTCAATGGGGGACAGATCCGGAGATCTTGCTGGCCAGGGTAGTTGACTTACACCTTCGAGAGCACGTTGGGTGGCACGGAATACATGCGGACATGCATTGTCCTGTTGGAACAGCAAGTTCCCTTGCCGGTCTAGGAATGGTAGAATGATGGGTTCGATGACGGTTTGGATGTACCGTGCACTATTCAGTGTCCCCTCGACGATCACCAGA
Organism: Schistocerca gregaria; assembly: GCF_023897955.1. NCBI lineage: Eukaryota > Metazoa > Arthropoda > Insecta > Orthoptera > Acrididae > Schistocerca > Schistocerca gregaria. The sequence continues at coordinate 168,706,661 of NC_064927.1, read as the reverse complement.
GGTGTACGGCCAGTGTAGGAGATCGCTCCCCACACCATGATGCCGGGTGTTGGCCCTGTGTGCCTCGGTCGTATGCAGTCCTGATTGTGGCGCTCACCTGCACGGCGCCAAACACGCATACGACCATCATTGGCACCAAGGCAGAAGCGACTCTCATTGCTGAAGACGACATGTCTCCATTCGTCCCTCCATTCACGCCTGTCGCGACACCACTGGAGGCGGGCTGCACGATGTTGGGGCGTGAGAGGAAGACGGCCTAACGGTGTGCGGGACCGTAGCCCAGCTTCATGGAGACGGTTGCGAATGGTCCTCGCCGATACCCCAGGAGCAACAGTGTCCCTAATTTGCTGGGAAGTGGCAGTGCGGTCCCCTACGGCACTGCGTAGGATCCTACGGTCTTGGCGTGCATCCGTGCGTCGCTGCGGTCCGGTCCCACGTCGGCGGGCACGTGCACCTTCCGCCGACCACTGGCGACAACATCGATGTACTGTGGAGACCTCACGCCCCACGTGTTGAGCAATTCGGCGGTACGTCCACCCGGCCTCCCGCATGCCCACTATACGCCCTCGCTCAAAGTCCGTCAACTGCACATACAGTTCACGTCCACGCTGTCGCGGCATGCTACCAGTGTTAAAGACTGCGATGGAGCTCCGTATGCCACGGCAAACTGGCTGACACTGACGGCGGCGGTGCACAAATGCTGCACAGCTAGCGCCATTCGACGGCCAACACCGCGATTCCTGGTGTGTCTGCTGTGCCGTGCGTGTTATCATTGCTTGTACAGCCCTCTCGCAGTGTCCGGAGCAAGTATGGTGGGTCAGACACACCGGTGTCAATGTGTTCTTTTTTCCATTTCCAGGAGTGTATTAACCACTGCACAACTGTTCTATAGTAGACCATCTCGTTACTTTGTCAACCCATGGCGTGAACTGTTTTCTGCAGGAATTCCAGACTATGGCTGTGTTTTTTGATTTGGAGAAATCCTATGAAACCTGCTGGAGGACTGGTATTCTACATATTCTCTACATTTCCCTCAGGAATTTTGAAAAGATACAGGTTTCAAGGTATTTGTGGGTTTGCCTTGTCGGTCACACCCTATTATGGCCCATCTGCCGCCAAGTATTTCTGGCTCCCTTTTTGTTGATTATTTTGTGATCTTTTGCGGTTCACTGTAGACTTGTCTCCTTGAGCTGTATCTTCAGCAATAACTTGATCATCTTTACACACGAGCATTGACAAAATCCTTTGTATGATTTGCTGGTTGTGCAATGGGTTAATTCGATGTGTTTCTACATCTTGGTCTTTGTTGCTCTTCCATTCGCTGAAACTATGAAATTCTTGGGACTCATGTGCGATAGGAAACTTTCTTGGTCCTCTGATGTGTCATCAATAGCTGTCCGCTGTACATTGTCAGTGTTTTCCTCTGTTTGTACTGATCTCTTGTCTGTTCAAAACTAGACTATTAGTGTTCTGTTTATGCATCTACAAATCCATCTATCATATGCTGTCTAAATACAATCCTCTATCGTGGCATCCGTTTGGCCACTGGTACCTTAGAATCTCTGTGGAGAAGCTGCTGAACTACCATTGTGATACTGATGTAATGTTCTCCTCAGTGGATACGATGCCTGGCCACCCATCTCATGCCTCCTTTGTCTGCCAGTATGGGGCACATCCGTCTTCTCTGTTGGCTCCTGGAGTGAGCTTTCAGGTATTGCTCCAGCAGATTAACTTCACACTGCCTGCTACTTTCCTGTTACGAAAAATGTTTCTTTCATTCCATGATGAGAGGTTAGTGGCAATGTTGAGTACATTCTTTGGTTCTCAGGCCCAATTGATTACTGGTTATAGGAAGAAAGAGCTTGTGGAGTTCCTGAAACTCACTGTTATTTTGGTACACCTGAAGCTTATGGGAGGAGTGGGTGAGGCTGATGAGTACTGTGATTGCTATGGTTTTACAGTATGATTGCACAGGAGGTGGAAAAAATTATTCTTCTGACTGATTGAAGTTGCTGTAGGTAACAATTATATTCTTCACTCAGTAGGCAAGAACTTATGTGGAGAGCAACTGCAGACCCATCTTTCCTATAGAAAAAAAATCTAAACAGACAGCTAGTGTGCCAGATGAGAAATACAAATTCAAAGAAGAGAAGAAGACCATCATTGTCTGTATTCAAGGAGAGACTAAATGACAAGGTGCATTTTATAGTGCAAAATTTTAAAAAAAAGAAAAAAAATCAGCAAAGGATTGCATGGTTTCTAACAAATGCAAGGAAAAAGGAGGAAGAAGAGAAACTATATTCTGCTGCACAACACGCAAGAGGAATCGTGGACTTCCTCCAGGAGAATATTTTAAGAAGTACCATACAGAAAAAAGGTATAAACAGTCATAAACAAAAATACCTTATGTAGTTTCAAAAGTTAGTGTAAAAGAAAATAGTTGTCAAGTGCCCTGCTATTGCATTTTATTTAAAAGAGAGAGAGAGAGAGAGAGAGAGAGAGAGAGAGAGAGAGAGAGAGAGAGAGAGAGAATGCAGTGAGTAGAAAAATTGGACTGGAAAGTTTTATGCCACATGAGCTTCTTAGCTCTGATCTTTTTCCTGCATGTGTCAACACCTCGCTGTGTGAAGCATTCCTGAGCCCAAGGGTGATATTGTAGGGCACCACACTTTTGGACTATTACAGAGGAATTTTATAGGCACTTTTGCACAAACTTCAAACTTCTATTTTGCAGTGAGAGACAGTTACAGCATTTGGAAAAAATAACTGTTTAATTTGTTTCTCGGTGTAATTAGCCATCCCACATCTTCCACATATTATTTCTGTATAACTTTTTGCTATTCATAATTTTGGGTAAATGTTTGAAAGAAATTTTCATCTGTTGAAGGTGAGCTTCAATGCAATTGAGCATTATATACAAATGAAAACAAATATTTAAGAGAAAAAAAAATGTAAGTCTTGATTAACTAATTACATTGAACTTGATGGAGATTGTGGAAATAAATAAAGGTTCCACAACTAATGAAATGTTATGGGCTATTATGCCCATGCTTTCTCATTAAAACGAAACATTTCGTCATCATCTGCAGAGGATATTTTCAAGTGGGATCATACCATTGAGTGTTAAATTCTCACCCTGACTCGCCACTGATTGCAACAAAATTCCATTTATGCACGCTTTTATGGAATTTTAATACAGTCAGTAGCAAGCCAGGGTGTGAATTGATACTCGAGAAGCTACGCTTTCCCTTGAAAATGTTCTCTGCAGATGGAGAGAAAAGTTGGGTTTTTATTTGAAATCCATTCGACCACAGTGTAATAGGTCAGAACATTTTATTAATTGTGATATTTCCGACCATGAAAGTTTACAATTTACAGATAAAGGCTTTTTGTGAATAAAATTTATAATTTTTAATGGAATTTATCAATCCTCCTTCATATTACAAATCTTAATTTGTAATTAGTATTAATGCCCAATAATTGGAAACACACCATTTTACTTATTGATTATACTTTTTTGTCCAGTCATGTGAGAAACAGATAAGACTACTCAAATTACTAAACAGCTTTTTGAAATGGCATTGTACACCTGACTGTGGCCCCCTTTCACTCTGCCTCCAGTGCATCCGTACCTTCAAGACACAGATGCAGCAGGACGTGCAGACAATGTTTACCAATGCAGCCTTACACATCTCCTGCACAACATATTGGCCGACACCTGTGTGATTTTGTCAGACACATAGGGGGGGTGCGTAGGTTTATCAGTTGCTTGATGTTGCAGCCAGGCCCATCTATCTCATTTGTCATCACAGTCAGCTCCTTCCACAAACACAGATACAAATGCCACCACCATCCTGTTGCCGTCTCCAGCACCTGTCTCAGGTACCAGACTCACCACCAGCCATGACTCTCATCTTTACCCCATGTCCCAGTACGACCCCTGCCCACACTCAACAGTTCGTAGCTGACAGGAGGATGGTGTGCGAGCTTGTGGAGGCAGAAATGCTTCCTCCACTCCCACCTTTGCTCATCCCTATTTTATCTGTGTAGTCTGCTGCCTCTGGCATGCTGTCTGTCACTTTCATCACCCCTGCAGACCTCGGATGGTCTTCTTGGATTGGCTACCCAAGCCCATCGTTCTGGGATCCATTGCAGAGTGTTCTGCTATTCCAATCTCATACCCTCTCCTCACCCCTAGACATAAACCCTCACACTGGTGTGGCCAGTGGGCTGTTGGTGCGGGCTTATATACACTAGCTGCTGTCTGGATATCACTGATACTCATGCAAGGTGTGAACGACCCGGTACAACCGGGAGATTCGGGGAAAAATGTGGGAATTTTTTCATCTGGGAGAAAACGGGAAAACATGGGAGTTTTTCATTGTTTTAGGCTTCAGTTAAATTTTTGTAATTATGACTGGGGAGAACCGATACTCTAACAAAGAATATTACTGTATCTGTCTTCTGCAGAATAATACTGCAGCACTAAAACATGAATGAGAGAGAAAAAAAAAAAAAAACGAAAATAAAACATGAATTGCAAAGGAAATGTACCATACACAACAAAACAATGCAGTGCTTATACAGGTGCAAGCATGTGCCAACAGCAAAATGTGTCATAGGCTTTAGGAAGACTATGCAATGCTACATGAGAAAAAATTGCCTCTGATGAGCATGATGTCACAACTGTTTCCATTAGATTCATTTCAACACTTAGAAGTGGGCTCATGCACAGTTAAGTCGCATATGTTTAGTACCTTCTCCTGCTTCTGGCAACAGAAATGTAGCTGTTGGCTGAGTAAGCAGCTGCAGCGAGCAGCAGCTAGATGTTGCTGGGAAAAATTCTACTGATGCGCCCAAGCTGCCAGATTCATGCATGCTCAGCTTCCTGGAAGTAGGAGTAGGGGGGAGGGGGGGAGGGTTTGTGCAAACTGAGGTATCTGTCACTGGTAGCAAGCATCCAGTGCATGTTCATCTATCGATTATTCATATGATTTTGAAACGCATCCCTGTTGGTTTCTGAACATTTTTGAACACACTAAAAGTTTCTTCCTGAATGAATCATAAGTTGATTTTTGAGTGATGCATGGTGTATGCGATGTCTTTGTAAGGGGAATTCTCGTTGCATCTAGAAATAAACTTTCCTGCAGACGAAAGGGGATGGGGCTATACTAGCTGAGTGTAGTAAAGCAAGTGGATGAATGCCAATTGCTGTCTGATTATGTGGTTGATTAGGTTTGTGAAAGATCAGTGTTGTTATAATTACTAGCGAAATCCATAGATTCAGACTAACAGAGTGGAAATAAATGACTAACAGGAATAACAGGTAAGAAAGATTACGTATTATCTTTTCTGAAAGTAATGCGGAAAATGCGTCGCACGAACATGTAACAATGCCTAACCGGAGAATAATTGCGGGATAACCAAACCGGTGATTCTGGCAGGGTTAGTGAAGTTACTAACGAATAAGTTTTGGCAATGCCAAGAGTAGTTACAGAATTACTGATGACAAGATTGTTTGCTAGAACAAGGAAGGAAAAGAAGTGGGGAAATCACACAAATTATGGAAGAAAATGACGATTCCAAAATTATATAAATATTTCGTACTACTACTTTTCGATCTCATGCTTACTAGAGCGTATGAATGAAATGTGAAACTATTTCCTAACATAAAACTTTTTGCTTGTAGTTGGCCTAATAGGTATTTGATATTGGTTTTTTGTGAATTACGTTCTGTTGTGTTACAAAAATGACCATTTGTGCAAAAAGTCTTGTTTATTTGGTGTCTGTTATAATTGCTGCAATATTAGAGAGGTCTATTTTGTTTTATCTAGTAGACAGTGACAGAATAGACGTAATCAGATTGAGAAACCATATCAGTTTTGGGTACTATTTGTACTAACAGCTTTTTTAGCATTAGACAGTGACATTTCCATTTTTTTGTATCAAAACATTTGACGAACTTTGATGAGGCTATAGACTCTTTCGCAGAAAGGAAAGCATGCCATGTAAAGCTGTAGCAAGATTGAAGAGAAAAAAATGCTAGGAGCTAAGGATTGAAGAAATGTGTATTGTCTTGCTTGTCTCCTGTCTTTACTGGTTTTATGTGTCCTACATATAATTTTATGTAACACATACAGCAAGTTATTAGCTAATAGGCAGTAAAGAGAGCAATTTTTCTGAAGAGTTATTGTTCTCCCGATTACAAATAATCCCATCCAATATTAATTGTGAGTTTTCTTTTTTATTTCTTAAAGAGAGGGGTAGGATGTCAGGCCAGCTGAGCAGGAGAGGCACCACAGGACATATGAATTTCGACTATCCTGAATATAGTTTGATGGCATCCATTACAAAATATACACATTTCAATTCCACAGAGCGACATACAGTAATGTGCATTAGCAGAATGCTATGTGAAGAGGCATGGCACTGCACTTTGGAACACTTAAGACCAAATAATATGTCTTACGTTTCCGCGAGCACACGTTTTATGTATCAGACTCTTCAGAAAGATATGCGCTACAAAATGAACATATTATTGAAAATTTGATTTTTTTTATTAAAAAGAGGGGGAGGGGGGGGGGGGGGCAGGCTTAATATCAGGCGGAGGCCTACTTCATTGGGAATCTGCTGGACATACGAATGTGCACTTTAAGTACGCACTTTAAATGTTCACATTTTAGTGTTGTTCTCGAAATTCCGATGCTTGTGGAGTATCCTTTGATGCCTTGTTTCTTTTATGACATAATGTAAGATCTTTTAATGTTTTACACGTATGAACATATGGGCTTCCTACATCATCGTAGCTGCGCAAGTGTGGTGGCCCCTTTTACCTGGCACTATCCGGCAACTGCTGAAATGAAACTATTTCTAATACACTCCTGGAAATTGAAATAAGAACACCGTGAATTCATTGTCCTAGGAAGGGGAAACTTTATTGACACATTCCTTGGGTCAGATACATCACATGATCACACTGACAGAACCACAGGCACATAGACACAGGCAACAGAGCATGCACAATGTCGGCACTAGTACAGTGTATATCCACCTTTCCCAGCAATGCAGGCTGCTATTCTCCCATGGAGACGATCGTAGAGATGCTGGATGTTGTCCTGTGGAACGGCTTGCCATGCCATTTCCACCTGGCGCCTCAGTTGGACCAGCGTTCGTGCTGGACGTGCAGACCGCGTGAGACGACGCTTCATCCAGTCCCAAACATGCTCAATGGGGGACAGATCCGGAGATCTTGGTGGCCAGGGTAGTTGATTTACACCTTCTAGAGCACGTTGGGTGGCATGGGATACATGCGGACGTGCATTGTCCTGTTGGAACAGCAAGTTCCCTTGCCGGTCTAGGAATAGTAGAACGATGGGTTCGATGACGGTTTGGATGTACCGTGCACTATTCAGTGTCCCCTCGACGATCACCAGAGGTGTACGGCCAGTGTAGGAGATCACTCCCCACACCATGATGCCGGGTGTTGGCCCTGTGTGCCTCGGTCGTATGCAGTCCTGATTGTGGCGCTCACCTGCACGGCGCCAAACACGCATACGACCATCATTGGCACCAAGGCAGAAGCGACTCTCATCGCTGAAGACGACACGTCTCCATTCGTCCCTCCATTCACGCCTGTCGCGACACCACTGGAGGCTTGCTGCACGATGTTGGGGCGTGAGCGGAAGACGGCCTAACGGTGTATGGGACCGTAACCCAGCTTCATGGAGACGGTTGCGAATGGTCCTCGCCGATACCCCAGGAGCAACAGTGTCCCTAATTTGCTGGGAAGTGGCGGTGCGGTCCCCTACGGCACTGCATAGGATCTTACGGTCTTGGCGTGCATCTGTGCGTCGCTGCAGTCCGGTCCCAGGTCGACGGGCACGTGCACCTTCCGCCGACCACTGGCGACAACGTCGATGTGCTGTGGAGACCTCACGCCCCACGTGTTGAGCAATTCGTCCACCCGGCCTCCCGCATGCCCAAAGTCCGTCAACTGCACATACGGTTCACGTCCACGCTGTCGCGGCATGCTACCAGTGTTAAAGACTGCGATGGAGCTCCTTATGCCACGGCAAACTGGCTGACACTGACGGCGGCGGTTTGCAAATGCTGCGCAGCTAGCGCCATTCAACGGCCAACACCGCAGTTCCTGGTGTGTCCTCTGTGCTGTGCGTGTGATCATTGCTTGTACAGCCCTCTCGCAGTGTCCGGAGCAAGTATGGTGGGTCTGACACACCAGTGTCAGTGTGTTCTTTTTTCCATTTCCAGGAGTGTAGGCCGCGGGAAAATATTGTGAATCGTGGTTTGAAAAGCTTTACTTTCAAAGTAAATTTCCTGTGACGCAAGTTGAACTATGTGCAAGAATGTATGATGAATTTCTTAAACCACAGAGCATTTGACTCTCATTTAAAAATCAACTCTGATGACAAGCCATTTAGAAGAATTTTGAGCCCAGAAGATGAGATATTTATGCCGTCGTTAGAAATTTTACTGGTACACTTGTGTTGTGTATCTTAAAATGTAACTTGCAAAAAAATATAAACATTGTGTGAAAGCTTAGCCTCTCTTGGGAGATATGATACTGTGTGAAGAGTTTGACAGAGCACTGAAAGACCTGAGTCGAAACAAGGCCCCAGGAGAAGACAACATTCCATTAGAACTATTGACGGCCTTGGGAGAGCCAGTCCTGACAAAACTCTACCATCTGGTGAGCAAGATGTATGAGACAGGCGAAATACCCTCAGACTTCAAGAAAAATATAATAATTCCAATCCCAAAGAAAGCAGGTGCTGACAGATGTGAAAATTACTGAACAGTCAGTTTAATAAGTCACGGATGCAACTTGCAGAGGATAGAGTAGCATGGAGAGCTGCATCAAACCAGTCTCAGGACTGAAGACCACAATAACAACAACAGTATCTCACGATATGGAACATCAGTTTTTTTGTAAATGTAATGTGTTTATCAATTTTTTGTGTGGGTACATGCTGACAAATTGTGAAATTTTGTTAACAAATTGAGTTCTATACCCTTTGCAGCATGCATGTCACAGAATCATAATTATCTTCGGCATTTCTTTAATATCTACCTTTTCATTCTCATAACATTATGTACAAAAATTAAAACCAATTTAGGAAGTAGAAGGGTTCTTTTTTAATTTAGTTAAAAAATAAAATAAACTTACTATAAATTTAGCATATAAACATTATTAAGTTTAAGTGCATTGTAGTGAAAATCTTTAGTGCAGATTATTATTACTGTTTTTAAAAATAATTTGCCAATGTATGGTAGAATTTAAAACACTTTGACATGCACAGTGTGACTGTTTCTTTTATTGAGCGCTTTCCACTGAGTAGTTTTGTTTTTCCTATGCTGATTTTGTACACTCTTTTATTACAGAAGAAAATTTGTCAAATACTCCTTTGTCTTGATTATATCTTTTTGCTTTATGTAGGATGAAAGCATTTTTAGCGGTCATAAAAAAAGTTGCCTCCATCATGTCAGATTCGTTAAGCAGAAAGGTGGAAGGAGTATATAGAGGGTCTATACAAGGGTGCTGTACTTGAGGAAAATCTTATGGAAATGGAAGAGGATGTAGATGAAGATGAAATGGGAGATATGATACTGCGTGAAGAACTTCTCAGAGCACTGAAAGATCTAAGACGAAACAAGGTCTTGGGAGTACACAACATTCCATTAGAACTCCTGACAGTCTTGGAAGAGCCATTCCGGACAAAAACTCTACCATCTGGTGAGCAAGATGTATGAGACAGGCAAAACCCTCAGAATTCAAGAAGAGTATAATAATTCCAATCCCAAAGAAAGCAGGTGTTGACAGATGTGAAAACTACCGAACTATCAGTTTAATAAGACACAGCTGCAAAATACTATGCAAATTCTTTACAGACGAATCGAAAAACTGGTAGAAGCCAACCAATAAGACACAGCTGCAAAATACTAATGTGAATTCTTTGCAGACGAATGGAAAAACTGGTAGAAGCTGACCTCGGGGAAGATCAGTTTGGATTCCGTAGAAATGTTGGAACACATGAGGCAATACTGACCTTACGACTTATTTTAGAAGAAAGATTAAGGAAAGGCAAACCTATGTTTCTAGCATTTGTAGACTTAGAGAAAGCTTTTGACAGTGTTGACTAGAATACTCTCTTTCAAATTCTAAAGGTGGCAGGGGTAAAATACAGAGAGGGAAAGGCTATTTACAATTTGTACATAAACCAGATTTCAGTTCTAAGAGTCGTGGGGCAAGAAAGGGAAGCAGTGGTTGGGAAGGGAGTGAGACAGGGTTGTAGCCTCTCCCCAATGTTATTCAACCTGTATATTGAGCCAGCAGTAAAGGGAACGAAAGAAAAATTCAGAGTAGGTATTAAAATCCATGGAGATGAAATAAATATTTTGAGGTTCGTCTATGACATTGTAATTCTGTCAGAGACAGCAAAGAACTTGGAAGAGCAATTGAATGGAATAGACAGTGTCTTGAAAGGAGGATATAAGATGAACATCAACAAAAGCAAAATGAGGATAACGGAATGTAGTCGAATTAAGTCGGTTGACGCTGAGGGAATTAGATTAGGAAATGAGACACTTAAAGTAGTGAAGGAGTTTTGCTATTTGGGGAGCAAAATAATTAATGATGGTTAAAGTAGAGAGGATATAAAATGTAGACTGGCAATGGCAAAGAAAGTGTTTCTGCAGAAGAGAAATTTCTTAACATCGAGTATTGATTTAAGTGTTATAGAGTCATTTCTGAAAGTATTTGTATGTAGTGTAGCCATGTATGGAGGTGAAACGTGGACGATAAATAGTTTGGACAAGAAGAGAATAGAAGCTTTCAAAATGTGGTGCTATAGAAGAATGCTGAAGATTAGATGAGTAGATCACGTAACTAATGAGGAGGTGTTGAATAGGATTGGGGAGACGAGAAGTTCGTGGCACAACTTGACCAGAAGAAGGGATCGGTTGGTAGGACATGTTCTGAGGCATCAAGGGATAACAAATTTAGCATTGGAGGGCAGTGTGGAGGGTAAAAATCGTAGAGGGAGATAAAGAGATGATTACACTAAGCAGATTCAGAAGGATGTAGGTTGCAGTAAGTACTGGGAGATGAAGCAGCTTGCACAGGATAGAGTAGCATGGAGAGCTGCATCAAACCAGTCTCAGGACTGAAGACCACAACAACAACATCTTGAAATGGTGGTAGGATATGAAATGACCATTACATCTGCACCAGTCCTATTGAGATCATACCCTAGAATGGTATCAGATATTATTTTTATAGGTATCCGTATTTTGCTGTGAAGCTCTACGTGTGTTTTTTGTCATCTGCATATTTGTATTCCAGCTTCAAATAAAATTTAAAACAGAAGTTCTACTTTTTTTTGCAGAGTAAGCACAAATTACACATTGTCATTTATTTGGATATATTTTATTGTTGTGTGTCATCTTGTTATATTTCCACTGGCTTGATATTTGCAGGACAAATTTTGTTTTATATCTTGTTTCGGTGTGCACCTCAATTTGTGGTGAATAATCTCCTGTCTCCAACTGAGCGATGTGATGCAGTGATTAGCACACTAGACTCTCTCTCAGGACGATGATGTTTCAAATCCCTGTCTGACCATACAGATTTAGATTTTCTGTGATTTCCCCAGGCAAATGCAGAGGTGGTTCCTTTGAAAAAGGCATGGCTGATTTTCTCCCCCATTCTTTTGTCATCTCAACTTGTGCTCCGTCTCTAATGGCCAACCTACCAACAGGACATCAAACTCTTGATCTTCCTTCCTTCCTTCCCATATTCTGATGCACAATTTCAGTCTTCAGAATAGAGAATGAAGTCATTTTCACATACACCAGTAGATAATTAAGCACATTTATGGATTCATAATTCTCAAGCAGTATCTATTTTATATTATATAGTGAACAGACACTGAAACCCGTTTCAGAGTGAATCAAGTAGATGTTTGATTGAAGGTGACCTTAACAGAAAGACTTGCTGCCACCATTACATACGATGTTGAGTTCGTTTATGATAAACTAATGCCACAAAATCCTTTAAGACTTTATAATTTGCTTTTATTGAGTTTTTTGACATTGACTTACAAATCACCACTTTGCTGACACTTGTTTTAGATTTTGACTATAACTCAACTTCGAACACGGTGCAAAGTACTGTTCCAAAGGAGGCTGGTCTCTTTGCACCAGCTGATGAAAAGAAGAATGTCAAAGAAAATGCTATTGCTAAAGAATCCATTGCGCAGGTGGCACCTGTAAAGGTACGTTATCGAGAAAAAAGATGACTTGGTAGCAATTTTTTTCTTTAACGTTCTGAAAAAAAAAAAAGATATAAAGAGTGTTCTGTCCTGCAACATGACACTAAGTAGATGTCACAGTTAGCGTTCTGATAGTTTTATTATTTTTTAAAAGTTTTCATGTGATATTTTTATTTTTATAAGTTGAAGATAGGAACATACCATACAGAAAAATGTGCTCACCAAGAAAATTTCTGGTTAATATTATACACTGTTTTTTTAAAAAAAACTGTTAAATTAAATCTCTTTTGTGTGTGGTATTGGTTTACTTTATTTTTGTTATAACTTTTGACACAGTACACATTAAAAACAGAAATTGTGCCCTGTACTCATGAACCTATGATTATTAACATGCAGTTTGTAATCAGCTCCTCTTGTCAATGTGTACATTAATTACCAAAAACACTCCAGCACACTGGAACAGTTGCTAGAAAGACGTAAAACTGAGAGATCATTGGCAAGTTGGGATACAAATAAGCAACTGAAAGATCTATATAGGCACATACTAGTAATTTTATTTTATTTATTTATTTTTATGAAATCATCTTTCACAAATATGAGAACTTTCATGTATCATAATCTTAACCAAAAATGTGAGTAATCTGGTAATGTGTTCCTTTGGTACTGCTATCGGTGTTGCTTCTATCTTTCATTTCTGTAGAATGCAACGAGATAGTGATGGATCTTGTTTTAAAACATATTAATCATTTTGAAGGCTATAGTGATTGATTGTTTTAAAAATAATTTATTGCAGCATCTCACCAATTTCAAGCAAAACTACCATTTTCATCTGGCTTCAGCATTTATGAAATACATACTGTGGTTCAATCCCATCACTGTGAAAACTTGACAATGTGGTTTCCCCAGTGGTAGGATTGAACCACAGCATGTATTTTATGATTTGCGGATGGCCATTGTCAGCCAAAATTGGTAATTACGTTCGGCAATAAACAAGTTTCAGTGACTGATCAGTTGCTGAGTTACTGTATGCCATTTGTGTCTAACAGTGGTGTGACTAATGAAGAGGCCTGCTGAGTGATATTGGTGTATATTGTATTGTGAAGAAAGATTAAGCATTATGGGCTTTGTGTGGGAAATGTTTCTTTGTTTTGAGCATAGTACTGGCAGTGTGTTGATGGAAGGCTGTGTGAGTATAAGTCTTTCTCTGTGCAGTTTTACTAAGTGATTATTGCTGTTGGAGGTATCAGCAGTGTGCAGCAGCCAGAATGAAAAGAAAGTATTCAGTACAGTCCCATCACACATGCTACTTTAATTCTATTATAATCCTACGGAATGTATGCTGGACATAATTATTACCATAATTGCTATCCAAGCTAAAATGGGAGCCCATCAAAAAGTTGTTCACAACTGTGCACATGAAAATGCCAATTTATAAAGTTACCTCTTATTAAACTATCAACAAATCAGTACTCCTAATTCTACATATGACAGATGCTGTTAAGCTGTGAAGCATTTGGTACTGCACTTGTAATGTTCCGCTGTAATGTTAATAGTCAAAAAGATGCTGTGTTTTTAGTTCGTAAGCAGCGTGCAGACGAATACCACATTTATGGAACACTGCTCAATTGTGATTGATTCAGTTCTTTACCAGTTTTAAAATGTGTGTCATGTTTGAGACATCATGTCTTATATAAGCAATAGTGCTATCTTATGAAGATAATGCTTCATGCTCGTATATATTCTAGGATAAAGATTAATGGCCATTTGACGCAGATGTCGTATTCTAAATGATGTGACATCTGTAAAGACAAACCTTCAGTAAAGCAAAATTAGATAAAATAGAAAGTATACTGGCATTTACAAAATATTGTGATGCTTGCCTTGTTGTGTGAGTCCAGCATTTAACAAGACAACCATAAATCCCATTCACAAAGCAGCCAGAAAGTCATTGTTCATCAGTGTTCCTTTTTTGAAGCTTACCAAATTTCACAACTTTCTGAAACCAGGGACTGTTTGAAACATGGACTAAGTTCCTCATTCCTTTAAAACTGCTGTGACTCTGAGTGTGTATCAGGATGTCAGATGCCATTGGGGGGAGGGGGGAGTGAAAGGGTATCTGGCTTTTTTCTGCTTTGCCTGAAATGTCATTGGGTGCACCCCATGTTAATTGTGCAGGGAGTATAAAGGAGCATGACAACTGATGGGAAACACAAATGGTGAATGCCTTGTCAAAATAAAAAATAAAATAATAAAAAATGTAAGGGTGTAAAAGAATCACCAGCTAACTTGGAGGAAGTAAGAAAGTTTAATGAGCACCAGTAGCTTCCACAACTGGCAGAAACGTAAACTACTCAACAAAAGTTTTTCACTCCTCGCAGATATATGAAAATTTGTGGATGTACGTTCAAGGGGAGTGGGGAATTAAAAAAATAAGGCATATGAAACTGAAGAAATAATTGAACAATGCACTAAAATCAAAACATTAACAAAAATTAAAGGTGGTCTTTTCGAAAGTGCTCATCTGTGAAATCAAAATCTGATGCTAGGTAACTTACAGTACCTTCCAGCTACACTGCATTGCAATGTGCTTCTATCCTTATTGACATACAGGGTGTTTCAAAAAGAACTTTACAAATTTAAATATTCAAATAAATTTATTGAAAGAAGATACAGAGCTGGGTTTAGTTTCATTTTGTAGGGAAACACATCAAGATTTTTTACCTTAAATTAAAGATGTTGTATGTGGATTCCATTGGTTATCCTGCATACATCTCATCGGAAGTCAATTTCTTGCCAGACTCACTGTAGGTGTAACTTGCACAGTGGTGGCATAAATTCTTGCTCTGAGTTCAGGTAGAGAAGCTGGCACATGAGGGACAAACGTGATATCCTTGATAAATCCCCATTTAAAAAAAATAGAGTGGTATCAAGTCTGGGGAACGTAGGGGCCACAAAATTGGCACATCATGGGCAATCCGTTGACTTGGAAAGCGGTCACTGAGAAAATCCCTCACATCAGCCAGGTAATGGGGTGGTGCACCATCTTGTATGAAGTAAACATTTCATTCTTGGTCATCTTCATCGATCTGTGATATCAAAAAATTGTTGTAATATATCTAGGTACACTATCTGATGGTTCTCACCTTTATTTATAATTAGAATGACAGAACAATACATTGTTTTCATTTAAGTGAAGAAAATAACCTAAATTCCATAAATTCTCTGTTTCACTTTAAACTTAGTCATCCCATTGTACAGAATTCTTTTATATTTAAAATTATCAATTCATTTTTTTTCCATTCCCACAATTCTGTCTAAATGTCCATCAGAATCCAAAGTTCAAAAACATATATATTCAGTAATAATCAAGAGACAACTAATATTACAATAAATTTATTTTCTCAAACAACCATTTCAGTATAAATTTCATGAATAAGTGGATGATCTGCAAAGCTTCCATCGAACTGCCAATACTTCTCTTGGAACTCTTACATACAAAGAAAAGGGAAAGGAAAATTTCAGTTGACTTCCTATCCCATCCCTTACTCTTATTTAAGGTAACTTTTTTTTTTTTGCATTGTCATCATCTTTATAATATTCCAGGACATTTATTCAGAACTTGTTCCCATTTGTGTTTAAATTCACTGTAGGAAAGAAAGAAAGAATAAGTTGTACTTGCTATACTTGTTATACCATGTTACGGAAGATGCAAATTGATTGTGTGGAGATGCTTGCATTTCTCTGGTCAACACATCCCTCTTAGCAGCTTCCAAAGAAAAAGGCAACACATAGTTCTGCTCTTGGGATAGCAATGACAGTGTAACTGGTGACATTGACAAAGGGTGATGACAGTGAGGCAAATCTTCAGTGTTTTGCATTGTTGCCTAACTATGCGTGACAATGATGTGGAAAGGACAGCATGCTACTCATCAGATGTGAACAGCAGTCTAATAGCTTGGGGTGGGTAATGGGTGTAAGAATTATGATTAGGCATGGATTGGGTAAGGAAGGAAAGGAATAGCAGTTTAGGCATGATGGAAGATGCTTGTGCTGCTGGGGAAGCGTGAAGAGATGATGTAAGGAAGGGATAGGGTTGTTAGGTGCAGCATTTGGAGGATGAATTGGTTTTGTGTGTGTGTGTGGGGGGGGGGGGGAGGAGGGGGGGAGCACTTGATAGAAGCAGAGAGCTGCAAAGGATACACATAAGTGTGTTGGTGAGGTAAAAGATTTGTGTAGCATTTGAGAGGGAGCAGCAAGGTGGAAAGGCAGATGGTTGACAGGGCATAGTGTGCTTTGGGACTGAGGGTGGGGGAGGGAAAAGGAAAGGGGGGATTACAGGAATAATGTGTTGTAGGGAGAATTCTAGGAAAAACTGGTGTTGGTGGAAAGAGACTGTGAAACAATCATTAAAGTGAAGCACACCATGTTGCATGGAATGTTCAGCAACTGTATGGTTCATATGTATCTTGGCCACAGTTTGGCGGTGTCCATTCATGAGAACAGACAGCTTGTTACTTTCCATGCCCACATATGGCTGACTCAACAACTTTTCTATGTTGTGAGAAGCAGTCTGTCTTTTCCAGAATATTGTCATATCATCCTGGACTTTCCATTGTTTGATTTAGGCCAACTTTGTAAGAGCTTGAAGTGCATCATAGATTTAAACAGAATTGTCTCGGTATGAGTGTAAAGCTGATTTAGAAGAAATGATTGGGGAGAATTTTGATAACTGCACTACAGTTTTTTCTGAAAATGTGAGAATGAAGTGGAGGACATAAGAAGGATTATGGCTTTTAAAATTATGGGGAATTAACTGGACATGTGCAGATTGTAAGTTACCAAACTTCCATGACTATTCTATAACATTCAAAGTCTGAATATGTCTTTTAAAAACACTTTTGGTATAAACTGTTGTTGATATCAAACTTAATAAAAGCTTGGTATCATAATGGGAGAACTAACAAGATCATGTTCAAAAGACACGCAGCAGTTTCTCCAGTAGATGTTTCCTGGGGATGTTGGGTAATGGAATCCTCCTTGGATGCTAGTTAAAATGTGTCAACAAAACTGATTCCTCCCTCCCTCCCTAATGTGCTTAACACATATTTGTCTAATATGTAGTATCTTGTATGTAATGGAACACAGTTGGCGACAGTATTATGCAAAATTTAGATTGCTACTCATCATATAGAGGAGACATTCTGTTGCACACAGACACAAGGCAAAGATTGATATTCGGGCAAGCTTTTGGCCATAACACCTAGTTATGGAATAGAAGAACGGAAGAAAGAGAGAACATGAACATGCACATGCACATGCACATGCACATACTCATGCATGACCATTGTGTCTGGCCGCTGTAGCTGGACTGCAGGTATTACAACTGCACCAGATGGGCAGTGTAGCCACAGTGGTCGGAGACATTGCTTGTGTGTGTGTGTGTGTGTGTGTGTGTGTGTGTGTGTGTGTGTGTGTGTGTGTTTTCTAGTTCAGAAGGAGGCTTTTTCACCAAAAGCTTATCTGTAGAGCAGTCTTTCGTTGTGTCTGTCTATGACACAACATCTCCTCTATATGGTAAGTGGGAATCTTATCTTTTTTAGTAATATTGTCATTATTTATTCCACACTGGACTTTCCATTGTTTGGTGGAACAAAGTTGTGTTGTCTGAAACTAGTGCTACGAAATCGCCGGTGTCGAAGCAGTTGAAGCAGGTAAACTGTTGTCTCGGAGACAGTGAGTATTCCCCTAAGCAGGAATTTTTTGTGCCGATTGTGGGTTAGTCTGGTCATTCTTTCTGTATTCTTGTATGCTCATATTATACGGGGTGTTCAAAAAGTCTTTCCGCAGTGCCGTATGATTGTTAGCCACGCATGCTGTAGTGAATATACCGAAATGAAGCTCGGTGAAATACAAGTTATTAATTTATTGAATATTCATTTTTACTTACAAATTTTCACATTAAATGTTGAAAGTGTCCCCCCTGTTGTTGAATACACAATTCAGCTCATCTAATCATTTTTTACAAACACAAGCTGTAACATTTCTTCTGGAACAGAAGCAGTGAAAGTGGATATTGCAGTTTTCAATTCATTGATGGATTTTGGATGGTTTTTATAGACAGTTGCTTTCGCTGCACCCCAGAAGAAAAAATCAGGTGGTGTTAGGTCAGGCAAAGTCCCTGTGAAATTATGCAAGCAGTGAAACTGAAATGTAAATTGTATGCACGGTTGCACCATCTCGCTGAAAAAACTGTTAAGTATTTCACTTAACACGCGTTCTCCTATGAATGGGCACAGAATATCACTGCAGTATTGTTGTGCATTTATTGTTTTGTTGAAAAATATGGGATCCATAATCCGACGTCCAGAAATTGCAATCCAAATTCCTATTTTCGTAGAATGAAGTGGTTCCTCACGAATACACAATGGATTTGCAGTATTCTACATACGAGAATTTTGCAAGTTTATGTACCCGGTTAAATGAAACCATGCCTCATCAGTGAAAAACGTTTCATTACGAATATCTCTTCCATTTTGTTGTACGAAATTTTTGAGCCATTGACAATAATGCAGTCTCTTCCCATGATCAGTATCTTTTAGGTTTTGCACGAGTCACTTTATATGGGAAAAGTTCTAATTTTTTCTGTACAGCTGTGTGGGCCGTTCCAACACTAACATTGATTTCATGGGCGAGTTTTCTTACTGACTTGGTTGGACTCGTGCACATTTTATCGGAAATATCAAGTAGTTTATCCTAAGACAAAACGCTAGGACAACCACTTCTCACTGCATCTTTCACTGAACCCGTACTTTGAAATTTGTTAATCAAATCTCGCACAGTATCGTGATGTGGGAGTGTTGCCTCTGATAAAAGTGAATTAAATGTTTGACGAACTGAAACTGTGTATTTACTGCCAGCTTTAAACACTTGTTCGATTAAAAACACACGTTCTTCAGTGGTTAGCATTTTAACAGTGACAAAAACGAAACAAACGAACAAAGGAACTAAACTTAAATGTTCATGTTGAGACTTAACGACACTCACCGACGCTACTACTGATGCTGGCTGAGATAAATGAAGCAGTGGAATGTTCGGAGAATCCACTTGAAGGGAAGTAACCCAGGCAGGCGAACAATCATATGGCACTGCGGAAAGACTTTTTGAACACCCCGTATTACTTTATCGTGGTCCAGAATAATGTACTATTTTGTTTAATCTTAAATTTATATGGATGCTGTTATCTACATCTACATCTACATCTACATGACTACTCTGCAATTCACATTTAAGTGCTTGGCAGAGGGTTCATCGAACCACAATCATACTATCTCTCTACTATTCCACTCCCGAACAGCGAGCGGGAAAAACGAACACCTAAACCTTTCTGTTCGAGCTCTGATTTCTCTTATTTTATTTTGATGATCATTCCTACCTATGTAGGTTGGGCTCAACAAAATATTTTCGCATTCGGAAGAGAAAGTTGGTGACTGAAATTTCGTAAAAAGCTCTCGCCGCGACGAAAAACGTCTATGCTGTAATGACTTCCATCCCAACTCGTGTATCATATCTGCCACACTCTCTCCTCTATAACGCGATAATACAAAACGAGCTGCCCTTCTTTGCACCCTCTCGATGTCCTCCGTCAATCCCACCTGGTAAGGATCCCACACCGCGCAGCAATATTCTAACAGAGGACGAACGAGTGTAGTGTATGCTGTCTCTTTAGTGGACTTGTTGCATCTTCTAAGTGTCCTGCCAATGAAACGCAACCTTTGGCTCGCCTTCCCGACAATATTATCTATGTGGTCCTTCCAACTGAAGTTGTTCGTAATTTTAACACCCAGGTACTTAGTTGAATTGACAGCCTTGAGAATTGTACTATTTATCGAGTAATCGAATTCCAACGGAGTTCTTTTGGAACTCATGTGGATCATCTCACACTTTTCGTTATTTAGCGTCAACTGCCACCTGACACACCATACACCAATCTTTTCTAAATCGCTTTGCAGCTGATACTGGTCTTCGGATGACCTTACTAGACGGTAAATTACAGCATCATCTGCGAACAGTCTAAGAGAACTGCTCAGATTGTCACCCAGGTCATTTATATAGATCAGGAACAGTAGAGGTCCCAGGACGCTTCCCTGGGGAACACCTGATATCACTTCAGTTTTACTCGATGATTTGCCGTCTATTACTACGAACTGCGACCTTCCTGACAGGAAATCACGAATCCAGTCGCACAACTGAGACGATACCCCATAGCTCTGCAGCTTGATTAGAAGTCGCTTGTGAGGAACGGTGTCAAAAGCTTTCCGGAAATCTAGAAATACGGAATCAACTTGAGATCCCCTGTCGATAGCGGCCATTACTTCGTGCGAATAAAGAGCTAGCTGCGTTGCACAAGAGCGATGTTTTCTGAAGCCATGCTGATTACGTGTCAATAGATCGTTCTCTTCGAGGTGATTCATAATGTTTGAATACAGTATATGCTCCAAAACCCTACTGCAAACCGACGTCAATGATATAGGTCTGTAGTTAAATGGATTACTCCTACTACCGTTCTTGAACACTGGTGCGACCTGCGCAATTTTCCAATCTGTAGGTACAGATCTATCGGTGAGCGAGCGGTTGTATATGAGTGCTACGTAGGGAGCTATAGTATCAGCGTAATCTGAAAGGAACCTAATCGGTATACAATCTGGACCTGAAGACTTGCCCGTATCAAGCGATTTGAGTTGCTTCGCAACCCCTAAGGTATCTACTTCTAAGAAACTCATGCTAGCAGATGTTCGTGTTTCAAATTCTGGAATATTCCATTCGTCTTCCCTGGTGAAGGAATTTCGGAAAACTGCGTTCAATAACTCCGCTTTAGCGGCACAGTCGTCGATAACAGTACCATCGGTACTGCGCAGCGTAGGTCTTGACTGCGTCTTGCCGCTTGTGTACTTTACATACGACCAGAATTTCTTCGGATTTTCTACCAAATTTCGAGACAATGTTTCGTTGTGGAACCTATTAAAGGCATCTCGCATCGAAGTACGTGCCAAATTTCGCGCGTCTGTAAATTTTAGCCCATCTTCAGGATTTCGCGTTCTTCTGAACTTCGCATGCTTTTTCCGTTGCCTCTGCAACAGCGTTCGGACCTTTTTTGTGTACCACGGGGGATCCGTTCCATCTCTTACCAATTTATGAGGTATGAATATCTCAATTGCTGTTGCTACTATATCTTTGAATTTGAGCCACATCTCGTCTACATTCGCATAGTCAGTTCGGAAGGAATGGAAATTGTCTTTTAGGAAGGCTTCTAGTGGCACATTATCCGCTTTTTTAAATAAAATTATTTTGCGTTTGTTTCTGATGGATTTGGAAGAAATGGTATTGAGCCTAGCTACAATGGCCTTGTGATCACTAATCCCTGTATCAGTCATGATGCTCTCTATCAGCTCTGGATTGTTTGTGGCCAAGAGGTCAAGTGTGTTTTCGCAACCATTTACAATTCGCGTGGGTTCGTGGACTAACTGCTCGAAATAATTTTCGGAGAATGCATTTAGGACAATCTCGGAAGACGTTTTCTGCCTACCACCGGTTTTGAACAAGTATTTTTGCCAACATACCGAGGGTAGGTTGAAGTCCCCACCAACTATAACCGTATGAGTGGGGTATTTATTTGTTACGAGACTCAAACTTTCTCTGAACTGTTCCGCAACTGTATCATCGGAGTCTGGGGGTCGGTAGATTTGTGTATTCATGTACTATTTTGCTTAATCTTAAATTTGTATGGATTCTGTTATCTAGATTTGTGTATTACACAGTTCAATAGTCTAGAATTATTACATGCAGTTTGTTTGGTCTCTTAGTTAGAATTAAACATAATGCTCCAATTTTTTATTCTCAGAAACCTGTTGGTGGTGTCTCAGTGCTGGGAAATATGAGTGTAACTGCCTCACAGCTTATAAGCAGATTGCCATCAAATGTTAAAGAATCTGGGAACAATGACACAGTTACTAAAAAAATAACAGAAAATAAACCAGAGACAAACCATATCACCCACCCAAGAGAGAGATCAGAGTGAGTATTATATAGAAATGAACCCTGTCTTTTTTGTCTATCTCTTTTTATTCTCTACACACCTATAAATGTGGTATCAGATTGTCAATATGCTGTGAGAGGTGAATGATATGTAAATAAAAGAATACCTGAAAATATTGGAATTCAGTGGAAAATACTGAACGAGAAACTAATTGCAGCATAATGATACAATTAATATTATCCAACACAGCTACTGGAAACAGATGTTTGTTATGTTTTCACCAACTATTGCAACTGGTGTTTTAATGTGTAGTTATAACTTATTAATATTAACAAGAAATCACAACAGCTGTTGTGTTACACATTTATTATATCCTGACTGATTTCATTCAAAAGATTATCATAAGGTTACAATGCCAACAACGTTCTAAACAAATCCCCCAGAGTTGTGCCAATATCGTGATGTAAGAAATGTGGTTAACTTATATAGGTAATGTTACAGGTGAATTCTGGAACATAACAATCATATAAACACTCTGTCAACCACCTGGTAGAAGCACGGTATGCATGAATGCAGGCAACTTGGCTTCTTCGATCAAAATACTTGACTGAAATCAATCTTCATCTTAGTTGTTTGAGAATGGCTCTCAAAAAGCTTATCATTTGTGCAGCAGCCTGTAGTGTAATGTTGGCAGTGAGGACATTGATTGAATGATAGAAAGAGAAACAAAAGAAATTGTGGGTAGTGAGAAGAGAAGCTTGAAGCTTAGTTAGCAACAGTGCAAGGACATGAAAGGAATATGAAAATTATTTCAGAATGCACACACACACACACACACACACACACACACACACACACACACACACACACCCACACACACCCACACACTTTTCACTCTGTGCTTTATGAAACAAGCCACTATTATTTGAAAGCAACGTGTTCAATTAAGAAATGACAATTCTACTAAATATTATCTCATAGGATTGCTAAGAATTTTAGTGTCAGGTGAAAGATATTTACTGATAATCGAATAATGTGTTTATATCCCATAAAACGCCTATGCAAGAAAATTACTTTAGTGAGGAAATTTATAGTAGTTGTGAACCTATGCAGGAGAAACACGAAGTATTGATGGTATCTGACATTTGTTCAGGAAAAAGCTGTGCCCCAATTAAAAAGCTGCACTCTTTCCCCAAAATTTGGACTTGAAATATTAGGGTCTCTCTTAACAGTGTAACTTAACAAATGTTTCAAATTAATGACGATGTAAATAAAACAGAAAGAAACTTCCACATGGGAAAAATATATTAAAAACAAAGATTCCAAGACTTACCAAGCGGGAAAGCGCCGGCAGACAGGCACATGAACAAAACACACAAACACACACACAGAATTACGAGCTTTCGCAACTGGCAGTTGCTTCGTCAGGAAGGAAGGAAGGAGAGGGAAAAATGAAAGGATGTGGGTTTTAAGGGAGAGGGTAAGGAGTCATTCCAATCCCGGGAGCGGAAAGACTTCCCTTACGGGAAAAAAAGGACAGGTGTACACTCGCACACACACACACACATATCCATCCGCACATACACATACATGTGCGGATGGATATGTGTGTGTGTGTGTGTGTGCGAGTGTACACCTGTCCTTTTTTTCCCCTAAGGGAAGTCTTTCCGCTCCCGGGATTGGAATGACTCCTTACCCTCTCCCTTAAAACCCACATCCTTTCATTTTTCCCTCTCCTTCCTTCCTTCCTGACGAAGCAACTGCCAGTTGCGAAAGCTCGTAATTCTGTGTGTGTGTTTGTGTGTTTTGTTCATGTGCCTGTCTGCCGGCGCTTTCCCGCTTGGTAAGTCTTGGAATCTTTGTTTTTAACAAATGTTTCTGTTGATATGATGTCTGCAACTGTTGTTTGCATTATTCATGGTTGATAAGATCTGTTTACAGTTGTATAAATTTTATTTTCTAAAGAAATGAGAGCACAACTATGTTTCATGAAAACAATTCAATCTTCAGTTGCATTAGGAAAATTGTAACTATATATGATGACTATACAAATCACCAAACTCTTAGAAAACCAAAAGAACTTGTAGTAACATAAAGAGGATAACACAGTATGTACATAATATTCATATGAGTCAACTAAAATGGGTTAGTTTAGTGATTCTCTTGTGCATGGCATGTAAGCAAAAATTCATATCATAAATTCCAAGGCTGCACAGAAAACAACTTGCAGAATTGGGCCTACATAATAGTTCACTATGTTTAAAAGAGCATAACCACTCCAAATGAAATAAATAAATAAATAAAATAAAATAAACTAATAGTGGCTGAACATCCCACAAATCCAATACACAGCATCAGTGTGTACATGATATGTCCCATTTATATGCCTACAGATAAAGGCTCCACCACTGTTGTTTTGAAATGCAAGGATTATCTGACAGTAGGATCCCACCAGCTGTCAGATACACCCACCTACAAACGTTGGCACAGAAATCCAGCAGGATCTTAAGTTACTACTCAAATCCTTAGGCCCAGCCCCGAACGTTTCCCCAGAGTCCATCTCTCTGCTCACTCCTACACTCTACACGCTTCCCAAAGTCCCTAAACCCAACTGCCCAGGTGCCCCATTGTGGCCAGCTACTGTGCCCCCACTGAGAGAATCTCTGCTCTCGCGACATCTTCCCAGTTTGGATTGAGAGTGAGGACACCCTATCCACATTCCTCCAGAACCTCAACAACTTCTCCCACATTTGCTTCACCTGGTCCTTCTCAACCCAACAAGCCACCTTCCGTGATGTGACCTCCACCTCAAAGATGGCTACACCAGTACCTCTGTCCATATCAAACCGAATAAATACCAGCAATACCTCAACATCTACAGCTGCCACCTGTTTCATGCCAAGAAGTCCCTTCCATATAGACTAGCTACCTATGATCGTTGCATTTGCATGACGAGCGGTCCCTCTGGAAACATACCGAGGGTCTCACTGAAGCCTTGTTTCAAAAACAAATCTCCCATGCCTTATCTTTCCAGTCTCCCATCACCTCTCAAAGTCCCACCGTCCGGACACAGAGGAGCATTCCTCTCGTAACTCGGTATCACTCAGGACAGGAGCAACTTAATACATTCCCTGCCATCGTTTCTGCTACCTCTCATCATGCCCTGAAATGAGAATTGTCCTGCCCACTGTCCTTCTCACCCCTCCCACAGTGAGAATTGTCCTGCCCACTGTCCTCCTCGCCCCTCCCACAGTGGTATTCCGCCATCCACCGAATCTACACAATATACTCATCCATTCCTACACAACCACTGCTCCTAACCCCTTACCTCATGGCTCATATCCCTGTAATAGACCTAGATGCAAGACCTGTCCTATACGTCTTTCCACCAATACCTACACCAGTCCCGTCACAAACATCACCTAGCCTATCAAAGGCAGGGCTACCTGTGAAACCAGTCATGGTATCGAAAAGCTAAGCTGCAACCACTGTAGTGCATTTTATGTGGGCATGACAACCAACAAGCTGTCTGTCTGCATGAATGCCCATCGACAAACTGTGGCCAAGGAAGAAGTGGACCACCCTGTTGCTGAGCACGCTGCCAAACATGACATCATTTATTTAAATGACTGCTTCACGGCCTGTGCCATATGTATCCTTTCCACCAACACCAGATTTTCTGAATTGTGCAGAGGGGAAATTTCCCTGCAATGCATTCTACGTTCCTGTAACCCTCCAGGCCTCAACGTTTGTTAGTCATTGCCCTGTCCCACGCAGCCCATCCTCTGTCCCCATTCCAGCATGACACAGCCCTCATTCCTCCATCACACCCAATATTTCTACTTACGTCCTTTTCCGCTGTCGCCCCTCTTTACACCTCTACACTGCCCTCCGTCTAACCTCTCGACTGCACATAGCTGCCCTGCTCTCTTTCCACCTCGGTCCTGCATGCTCCCCGACAGCATGTCACTGTCCGCCACCCCACCCTGCTATCCCTTTTTCTCCCCACCCCAGCCTCCTCCTTACTCCCAACCAGTCACCACTCCCATCATGCACAGGTGCTGCTGCTGACAGTGTAACCTCGGTTGCCTGAGACTGCAGTCGTGTGTATGAGTTGCGTTTGCATGAGTGTGTATGTGTGTGTTTGTCATCTGGTTTTGTTGAAGGCCTTACTGGCCGAAAGCTATATTTGTGACTGTCTTTTTGTTGTACCTCCGTTTTACAGCAAGTAGCAGCTTTCCTTTTCACAATATTGTAAATTGATACGTGTCCATTGAGTGACATACCAAACCCACACTGATATTCAAATGCCAGGTGATGTGCTGTGTTGCTATTACACAAGCAAGTGCACTGCGGGCGTGATCTCACGGTGAAACTATCGCTGCTGTCGTCATGTCTAAAATATCATGAATTAGCACTGCTACCATCGTGCTAACTTCTTCCATGTATGAAAGACACTATCATTGTGGATAATAACATCTGTAGTATATGGATTGGAACATCGACAGGTGTAACCAAAATTATACCTCATAGAGAGGTATTAATTTACCAAAAGCTCAGAATGGGTACAATTTAGTGACAGTTTTTGTGTATGCCGTCACATGGTGGTACCTGAATTTTTGAGATGAATTTTGAAAAATAAAAAATGTAACAGTGCATAACTGTGTTGATTGAATGTGATTGTAAGGCAAAAGCTTCCTGAATGTACAAGAGAATATATTGCTTGATTCTTTCAAAGTGCACTGTTTTAGTTGACAACTCCAACTTATTGCATACTATCTCATCTTTCTGTAAGTATTCTCTTAGTATCTTCTACAAGTTAAACTTCTTCTCAAAGAGTCAAGTACTGGTTAAGGTACGTAGAGTAGAAAGGTAGACCATTCCAGATAGTGCACTCATTATTGGCCAGCATCATGCTTTTTGTCATCAGGCAGCCAGCTTGGCAGCCGCCTCAGCATCAAGATGTGACAGTAACTAAATTTTCAACCTCTTCCTCCTATTTAATTCAGAGCATTCCACTGATAGGATGAATTAGTATGTGGTGTAATCAAGAGAATAAGATCAATCAATAATAGCAATGCTTGGGAAGCTTGTCATCATACAGAACTAACTATTGATATCAGTCATTTATCCTTGTGGTTTAAGCACATAACTCCCATGAACACTTTACAAATTTGTGTACTTCCTTATACCAACCACAGTCAACAAATAAAATGAGAATAATCTGCAAACATACATTATAATACTAGGCAGAAAAGTTCACTCCATGTTATAGGCCGTGATGTAGTTGAGAACAAATTCCTTTTGAAACTTCCTAGCACACAATAATGACATGCCAGACCGGACCACGAACCTGTGACCTATGCTTTTGTCAGACAAACACAGTTGCCAACCTGCCCTCACAGCTTTATTTCCACTAGTACCTTATATCCTGTCTTGAAAATTTCACAGAAGAGTCTTAAATAACTTGTGGAACTAGATCTTCTGGAAAAAAGGATATTGCAGAGACCTAGCTTGCGACAGCTTAGGGGATTGTTTATAGAATGAATTTTCATTTCACTGTAGAATGTGTGCTGATTTTAAACTTTCTGGCTGATTACAACTGTGTGCAAGATTGAGACTCCAACTTGGGACATTGGCCTTTCACAGCAAGTACTCTGCTGAACGAGCTGTCCACATACAACTCACATCCCTGTCTCACAGCTTTACTCCTGCCAACACCTCATCTGTGTGCTAAACTAGGAATATGAACATGTGTTCTTTGTCTAAACCATGTTTCCACTGTATTCTTTCTTTCAGGAGTGTTAGTCTGATAAAGATATGCAAGGAAACTTCTGTGGAGCTTAGAAGGCAAGAGGTGAGATATTGATGGAAGTAAAGCTGTGAGGACTGTTAGTGCGTCATGTTGGATAACTCAATTAGTGGAGGACTTCCCACTGAAAGACAGAGGTCCTAGATTCAAGTCCCAGTATGACACTCAAGACATTTCAAATCGTCCCTCACTGCGGTGCAGAGTGAAAATTCATTCTGGAAATGTGTGGTGGTCTTTAGTCTTGAGACTAATTTGATGCAGCTCTCCATGCTACTCTATCCTGTGCAAGCTTCATCATCTCCCAGTATGTACTGCAGCCTACATCCTTCTGAATCTGCTTAGTGTATTCATCTCTTGGTCTCCCTCTATGGTTTTTACCCTCCACAGTGCCCTCCAATACTAAACTGGTGATCCGTTGATGCCTCAGAACATGTCCTACCAGCCAATCCCTTCTTCTAGTCAAGTTGTGCCACAAACTCCTCTTCTCCCCAATCCTATTCAGTACCTCCTCATTAGTTACGTGGTCTACCCTTCTAATCCTCAGCATTCTTCTGTAGTACCACATTTCAAAAGCTTCTATTTTGTTCTTGTCCAAACTATTTATCATCCATGTTTCACTTCCATACATGGCTACACTCCATACAAATACTTTCAGAAAAGACTTCCTCACACTTAAATCTAACTCGATGTTAACAAATTTCTCTTCTTCAAAAACGCTTTCCTTCACATTGTCATTCTACATTTTATATCCTCTCTACTTTGACCATTATCAGTTATTTTGTTCCCCAAATAGCAGAAGACCTTTACTACTTTAAGTGTCTCATTTCCTAATCTAATTCCCTCAGCATCACCCGACTTAATTCGACTACATTCCGTTATCCTCATTTTGCTTTTGTTGATGTTCATCTTATATCCTCCTTTCAAGACACTGTCCATTCCATTCAACTGCTCTTCCAAGTTCTTTGCAGTCTCTGACAGAATTACAATGTCATAGATGAACCTCAAAATATTTATTTCATCTCCATGGATTTTAATACCTACTCTGAATTTTTCTTTAATTTCCTTTACTGCTTGCTCAATATACAGATTGAATAACATTGGGAAGAGGCTACAACCCTGTCCCACTCCCTTCCCAACCCCTGCTTCCCTTTCATGTCCCTCGACTCTTATACCTGCCATCTGGTTTATGTACAAATTGTAAATAGTCTTTCGCTCCCTGTGTTTTACCCCTGCCACCTTCAGAATTTGAAAGAGAGTATTCCAGTCAACATTGTCGAAAGCTTTCTCTAAGTCTACAAATGCTAGAAATGTAGGTTTGCCTTTTCTTAATCTAGTTTCTAAGGTTAAGTCATACGATCAATATTGCCTCACATGTTCCAACATTTCATCGGAATCCAAACTGATGTTCTCTGAGGTCAGTTTCTACTTGTTTTTCCATATGACTAAACAGAATTCATGTCTGTATTTTGCAGCTGTGACTTACTAAACTGATAGTTCACTAAATTTCACACCTGTCAACACCTGCTTTCTTTTTGATTGGAATTATTATATTCTTCTTGAAGTCTGAGGATATTTCGCCTGTCTCATACATTTTGCTCTACTCCCGGCGCCTTGTTTCGACTTAGGTCTTTCAGTGCTCTATCAAACTCTTCACGCAATATCATATCGCACATTTCATCTTCATCTACATCCACTTCCATTTCTGTAACATTGACCTCAAGTAAATCACCCTTGTATATACCCTCTGTGTACTCTTTCCACCTTTCTGCTTTCCCTTCTTTGCTTAGAACTGGGTTTCCATCAGAGCTCTTGATATTCATACAAGGTGTTCTCTTTTTTCCAAAGGTCTCTCTAATTTTTCTGTAGGCAGTATCTATCTTATCCCTAGTGAGATAAGCCTCTACAGCCTTACATTTGTCCTCTAGCCATCCCTGCTGAACCTTTTTCACTTCCTGTCAATCTCATTTTTGAGACGTTTGTATTCCTTTTTGCCTGCTTCATTTACTGCATTTTATATTTTCTCCTTTTGTCAATTAAATTCAATATTTCTTCTGTCACTCAAGGATTTCTACTAGCCCCCGTCTTTTTACCTACTTGATACTCTGGTGCCTTCACTACTTCATCCCTCAAAGCTACCCATTCTTCTTCTGCTGTATTTCTTTCCCCCATTCTTGTCAATTGTTCACTTATGCTCTCCCTGAAACTCTCTACAACCTCTGGTTTAGTCAGTTTGTCCTGGTCCAATCTCCTTAAATTCCCACCTTTTTGCAGTTTCTTCAGTTTTAATCTAAAGTTCATAACCAATAGATTGTGGTCAGAGTCCACATCTGCCCCTGGAAATGTCTTACAATTTAAAACCTGGTTCCTAAATCTCTGTCTTACCATTATATAATCTATCTGAAGCCTGTCAGTATCTATAGGCTTCTTATACGTATACAACCTTTTTTTATGATTCGTGAACCAAGTATTAGCTATGATTAATGTGTGCTCTGTGCAAAATTCCACCAGGCGGCTTGCTCTTTCATTCCTTACCCCCATTCCGTATTCACCTACTACTTTTCCTTCTCTTCCTTTTCCTACTATCGAATTCCAGTCATCCATGACTATTAAATTTTTGCCTCCCTTCACTATCTGAATAATTTTTTAAATCTCATCATACATTTCATCAATTTCTTCATCATCTGCAGAGCTAGTTGTCATATAAACTTGTACTACTGTAGTTGGCATGGGCTTTGTGTCTATTTTGGCCACATGGCCACAATAATGCATTCACTAAGGTGTTTGTCGTAGCTTACCTACACTTCTATTTTTTTATTATTTGTTATTAAACCTACTCCTGCATTACCCCTATTTGATTTTGGATTTATAGCGCTGAGTTCACCTGACGAAAAGTCTTGTTCCTCCTGCCACCAAACTTCACTAGTTCCCACTATATCCAGCTTTTAACCTATCCATTTCCCTTTTTAAATTTTCTAACCTACCTGCCCGATTAATAGATCTGACATTCCATGCTCCGATCCGTAGAATGCCAGTTTTCTTTCTATTCTGGAAATAGCCAGGGTTTTTTGTCCATAAAACCAGCACAGTATGACATGCTTAGATGCACTAAACCACCTGAAATTTTGTTTTTTGAAACAATTTTCAGCAGTTATGCAGTGTCTGCACAGAGATGTCTTGCTTTGCTTCCTCACCTCAGTTTGTATGCTTGAAGCCTCCCTATTGCGAAAGTCTGAATTATATTTAACATAGTTAGAGGATAACACTTTTGTTTCATGTTGAGTGGAGATAACATAGACAGCACTAACACATGTAGATATTTTTCTCCTTGGGCACCAGTAGCAATGTAAACAATGCTGTAGTTGTTTTAAGAGTAAAATGTTATATGTTAAAGAGATAGTATTCTCAAAAGTAGTAAAAAAAATTTGTGAGGAAAGCAATTATGATGTTCAAGGAAAAGATAACACTGACCTATAAAATGCAAGCGGTTTTCTGTTTGGTTATGCTCATGTAGATTAGCCCACTGTAGATAACAAGATACATTTTTCAATGGCTGAAGATAATATGCAATGGAAATTGGAACTCAGTATTATGCAAATGAAAGAGGAGTTTCTTTAACTGCAGGTGTGGTGCATACAGAGATAAGGCAGTAGTGAAGTTACAGTAGAATCTCTGTTGGTGACTAACCTGCATCAATCAATGTGCTAGGGACTTTCTGCAGGTGTGGTTGTAAATTTACAATGAAAATGAGCGAGATTTTGAGGTGGTAGGTAGTTCGTAAGACTTCTGTGGTAGATATTGGTGATTTTGATATTGCGTATGTCTAGTTTATGCACATTTGTTTGAATGGTTGTTACAAGGATTTATGTGAAAAAAACTTCCATTCAGAAAATGGAAAGAAGGCCTTTCTTGTAACATATAATTCTTTCTACAGAGCATATGGGATAAAGGCTGTGCAAAAGATACGGAAGAGCTGGTATATGGTGCAACTCTTTTCAAAAATGGCACCCCTTCTGATGGTGTCAGATATGCTTGTTGTTTTTCACAGACTTTTATGTGAGCAGTAACACCAACTGACAGTTTTTCTGAATAAGTGTTCACTTCCAAACTGTATCCAAGATTACAGTTAAACTCCTGGTTGCAGAGCACTTGAAGTTGGTTCACAACCTATGCCACGTGTCCAGTACAAGCGTATCTGAATTTCTCCTTAAAATACATCTTTTGACCCCTTGATCCTCCTGATGTCAGTCTCTGCCAGCCCATGTTTCTGTGCACCAACTGCCTGTTTCACTAAATCTGCTCCCATTTCCTCCTCTCTGCAGTCTCCCACTTTGTATCATTTCTCTCTCCTGTCTCTCTTCTACCTCCCCTTTACACCCGACTCCTGTACTTCAGATGCCCCTCACCTGTGCACTGGTGCTACATTCCTTTCCTGTTCCCTTGCTACCTTCCACTCTTCACCTCTTACCCATTCCAACGACACATAATCCCATTCAAGCTACAACACAAGACACTGTAGTTGGACAAAACAACGTATCTCTTCTGTCTCTGTCTCCTCTCTTCCCCCTCTGACTGTAAATATGTTTTTACATAAACTTTTGCACCAATTTCAGTGAAATTTGGCACAAAAAAAACTTTTGAGTGTTGGCATGGTGGGGTATATAGTTACCTGGCCCAAACAGGAACAGAGATACAAGAAGAACCTGTTTATTCGGCCTCTGCACTATAGGCTGCCCTGCAGGACAGACATGTTGTGTGGGAACAGCATGGGCCTGTTTTATCTGAGGTGGTATTGACCTGTTTTATCAACATATTTTGTAGGGGCTATATTTTCAGACAGTCACAGCTAAAGGAAGGTTGAGGAAGGCAAGAGGTTGTGGTTTGGGGGAGAGTGGACAGGAGGTGGTGGGAAGGGTGAGAGGGGGAGGGGGAGGGGCAAAAGGGAATGTACAGAGAAAGGTATGCAAAAGAGGATGGACAGGGAGAAGGGTGGTAAGGAGTTAATGAGTGGGGAGGGGGCAGAAGGGTATAGAAAGGGAGACGGGGGGGGGGGGGGAGGAGCAGATGGACAGTGAGGGGTGGGGAGGAGGAGGAGGAGGAGAAGGGCAGATAGGGAGTGAGGAGGAGATGGATAGAGAGAAAAATGGGAGGAGGAGTAGATGGACAGAAAGAGGAGGGAAGATCACAGGGGGCAGGGGAGGAGGAGGTGACGGACAAGGAGAGGATGGAGGAGGGGCTGGACAGAGAGAGAATGGAAGAGATGATTGGGGGGAGGGGGAGAGAGGGGGGGGGGGGGAAGGATACATGTTGTGCAGGTAATTTTGTCATGCCTCATAGGAGCTACAGGTGTGGATGGGTATGGCTGAGGAGAGAGTGGGGGGAAGGTGATGTACAAAGAGAAGTGGCGGAGGAAATGGGGAATGCGGAGGGACAGGTGGACAGATTGAAGTGGGAGAACGAGGGGAGAAGGGGTCATTGAGAGAGGGGAGGAGGAGGTGTGTACAGTATATGTGTCGATTTCATATGTGAACAAAGCTGTGGGAAAGAGGCTAGAACTTCAATAATTTTTGTTTGTTGCTGAGTTAAATTTTATTTTGATACTTACATTTTCTTTTTCAGTTCACCTGTCAATCATCCAAGTGTGTCAAAATTAATCCAGCAGAAGAAACCACAGTCTTTATTTGATGATGATAACGATTCAGATGAAGACAATTTGCTTTTCTCTTCTGCCAGTTCAACTGGATCAAGATCTCGCCGAAGCATTGATGTACTGTCATCTGAAAAGAAAATAGACTATTCCTCAGAAGAACCACCTAAAAAGACTAGCCTCTTTGGTAATGGTAGTAGCACACTGATTCCTCCTCCTGATGATACAAACACTGATTTATTCAGTGTGAAGACCAGTGGTTTAACATTGGGAGCTAGTGATGGTCAAAATTCTTCAGTTTCACATGAAAATGTGCCTACTGGTGGTTTGTTTGATGACTGGGAGGATGATATCCAAAGCACTGAGTCCAAAAAAGGTGATTCTCCAGCATTAATCCCTGTGGATCAGTCAGATAATAAAGGTATGTCAAAAGAAATAAATCATGGTTCCAAAAGTGACAGTCACAACAAGGGATCCTCATTGTTTGATAAAGAATCGGATAATACCTCCATTTTCTCTGGGGATGTAACCGATAATTTTGTAATTTCTGGTAATGCTCCAAAAAATGACATATTTTCTGAAATTGGAAATGATGTGAAACCCTATGTTACTCAAAGGCAAAATAGCAAAGTGAACTTATTTTCTGGTGATGATTTTGATGAGGAAGTTGATATATTTGGTGAGAAACTGAGATCAGATAAGTCAGAGAGTGTGATAAGTGAGAAAGTAACATCATTGCCAGATAATAAAACAGACCCAGTTCTTTTCATGGCAGCAGAACCACCAGTTTTCCCAGATGACTCCACTGATAGTATCTTTTCAGTTCCAGTTGATGGAACACCAAGTAAAGAAAAATCAGTAGTAAAGGCCACTACTGAAACAGAAAATACAGAAGCTGCACCAGCCACAAGCAGAAATACATATGACACTAAGAAACCAGCAATAACTAAAAAACCTGTTGTTTCAGTGGGTAAGCCACAAACAGCAACACGTCCTGTAGATAAGGATGTAGAGGAAAGTACATCAGAAATTTCAGTACAGTCAGCTGCAGGTGTTAGTCAGCTAACACCAGATGTGAATGGAATGCATAATCATAAAAAGCAGACAGAGATAGGGAAAGAACATGTAGATAGTGAGATATATTCAAAGAAGTCTGACAAAAAAGATGAGGTAATAGCATCAGTCACCAAACCAAAACCACCGAAGACACTAGACATAAGAAAAACTACTGCTCTGCAACAAGACAGCTCAACGGGAGAAGACACCTTTGGAGAGAGTTCACCTGGTATAGGTGAGGAGTCATTTGGTGACTCCCAAAAGACAGAACGTCTCTCTTCAACAGCTTTTGGAGAGTTGTTGAAAGGTTACTCTCCACCTGATGATAAAATAGATGGATTGGTATTCAGCAGGGAGAAACAGCTGAGTGAAACTAAAAGAGAACCAGCAGAAGAGGCTGTTACATCACCCAAATCTGGTGAGATAATTGACTATGTTGAATCTACTTCTTAATAACTCTTACATAAGTGACAATGCTTGCCATGTTGCTATTCCTTTAAACATCTTGCAGAATTATTGCTCTCTCTTGGCTTTTGTTTCTAACTGTATGGAGTAATTTATGCTGTTGTAACTTTTGTTTTCAGTTACGGAATTAGGACCCTGACAAGACATAATTAACAATT
Organism: Schistocerca gregaria; assembly: GCF_023897955.1. Taxonomy (NCBI): domain Eukaryota; kingdom Metazoa; phylum Arthropoda; class Insecta; order Orthoptera; family Acrididae; genus Schistocerca; species Schistocerca gregaria. Next base: position 168,671,206 of record NC_064927.1, on the reverse strand, counting down.
AATAATAGTGTGCATTAAGCATTGTTTGATTTATTGTTCTTCATCAGTAATGGTGGGGGAGTTTTGTTTGTAAACCACTTTCATGATAATCTAGTGTTTGTCAATGCATAAGGAGGAGAGCCAATTTCCAGATTGGTGACGTACAATGAAAAATAGTGTTCCCTTCACATTTATATGGTTGGCATCGTCAAACTGTCAACTGACAATAAATTCGTACTGATGTGCATACCCAAATAATGGACAAAAACTGTGTGCTATATTGGGATTGACACTTGTGTGCCTTACATTATTGGCTGCAGTCAGCATCTGACATCCATACAGGTGGTCTCAGTTTGAGCACCACAGGTCTTTAATAGGTATGTGCTGTTGGGGTTAGTATATCCTTGTCGTCTTTTGACGTTATCCAGGCAGCATTAGTGGTTCCACAGTTAATCATGGGCTCAGATCCTTGGTGCAAGTTTACTGATTGCTTCATAAAGAAAAATCATTGTTAGAGGTTCAAGTAATTGCTGGAAAAATTATCACAGAACTAAGATTTGAGCCCCAGACCATAGAATTTGCAGTCTCAAATTTACCTACACTACCTCTAATATAATGCAGAATTGGACCACTAGATGGCATGAGACCGGCCAGTATAAAAGGATGTGGGGAATATTGTGTTGTCAGTAGAAAGCAGTAACAGCTGCGAGTTCCAACAACACACTGGCTTGACTGTATACAGGGAGTTAAAAGAATGGGGTACTGTGGCCAGGCTGCTCCTCATAAGTAACATATTTCTGTACCCAATTGTAAGGTATGCTTGAGGTGATGTAAAGAGCAGTGTAACTGGATGGTGGATGACTGGAGACAAGTAATGAACCCTTTGGCAATGTAATGAAAAAGATTGGGTTTGAGGGATGCCTGGGAGAATTAACAAGTGCCATCTACATAGGGCAAGCAGTGAAGTACGGAGGACGAGGTGGTGTTAGACCATGGGAGTGCTTTTCATGGTTATGGTGGTGGTCGTCTTATTACGCTGAGGAAAACATTAAATGTGGAAGAATATGAACACAGCATTTTGACTTCTTACAATAGAGGAATAGTTTGGATATAATGATTGTTTTTGTTAGCATGACAATGCACCCTTTCATGAGGCAGCATCTGTGAGGTAATGGTTTGTGGACTGTAACATTCCTGAAAAGGGCTGGCCTGCCCAGAGCCCCAACCTGAGTCCATGGAGACAACTTTGAGAGAAATTCCACTCCAGACCCCAGTGTCAAACACCACAACCTTCTCTGTTTCAGTTCCTGAGGAAGAATGGGCTGTCATTCTTCTAGACATTCAGACACTTCATTGACATTGTTCCCAGCAGAGTTCAAACTGGACACATGCCATATTAATGACGATTAATAGGTGTTCGGATACTACACACACACACACACACACACACACACACACACACACACACACACACACACACACACACACGACCCCAGTGTCTGGCTGCTGAGGCAATTCTATCTTCAGCAGCCACAGACTGTGGTCGTGCGTGTGCGTGTGCGTGTGCGTGTGCGTGTGCGTGTGCGTGTGCGTGTGCGTGTGCGCGTGCGCGTGCGCGCGTGCGCGTGCGCGTGCGCGTGCGCGTGCGCGTGCGCGTGCGCGTGCGCGTGCGCGTGCGCGTGTTTTGCCTATTTCTGATGAAGTCCTTTATAATGGTCTTTTTGTTGTGCCTGTCTGCAACTACTGTTTTCTTAATATTGTCATATTCTATCCTGAATATTCCATTGAGTAGTAGAAAAATAGTTAAACAATATTAAATCATCTGAAAAAATGATTATTTGCATCCAATGGAGAGGTAGTCAATGCTTGATAAATATTTTTGTAAGTTTAGCAGTTAGATGTTCTGGAGTTCTCAAACCCGTGTTGGGCCATTCTGATTTAGGTTTTCTGTGATTTTCCTAAATTGCTTCAAGCAAATACCAAGATGGTTCCTTTGAAAGGGAACAGCTGACTTCCTTTCTCTTCCTTCCCTAATCCAATGGGACTGATTACCTCGCTGTTTATCTTTGTCCCCCCACCCCCCCCCTCCCCTCCGAGTCAACCACCCAACTGTCTGCTTGAGTTACTGGTAATTTAAATTAAATTCAGTTACCGGAATATGATACTTTTTTTTCCTCTGCTACTTTTTAATATTCTTTGAATGTATGTGCCAATATTTATTTGCAGGTGAGAAGCTTCCAGGAAAAATTCAGCGTCCAAACCTTAATATTGATCCACTCGCTCTGTTACCTGGAGCAAAACCACCTCGCAAAGGTTTTCAGTCTGAGGAAGGTATTGGATTTGACCAGCCAGCAGCTGACATAACTGCACCACTCCATAGTGCTGGAAAGGTAATACACAGTGCCTAATAAATTTTACTGATGTGTTATGATAAGGAAAAATCTTGGATGGCATATAAAGAAGACTGCAAATGTGGTTAAGCTTTTAGATTTGTTCACCTTCAGAGCTAAGTGACACACACACACACACACACACACACACAGTGACAGTGCTACATTTTCTGGGTGGCTACATTGCACCAATGCCACAGCATGTCTGCTTTCAGGGGTTGTGCTGTTGTAAGTTGGTGAGAGGAGGAAAGAGGGAGGGAAGGTGTGGAGGCAAGGATGAGTTATGGCTGAGAAGGAGAAGTGGCAAGGGGACATGATAGCAATGTGGCATCAGTATCGGGATAGAACAGAGGGAGAGGGAAAATGTTGAAAAGAGTGTGTGAGTGTAAATGTTGTCGTGGAGGTTGGTAAGGCGACAGAGCTGCATATGGATATTAATGTGAAACAGTGACAGGAGGATTGTGCGCTCAGTGAATGTGTCCTTACGTTACATGCTTCCATGTCGTGGGAGTTCATGTAAGTGCTCGTGTTTTTTATGTGTGTTCAGTCATTTCCCACAGAACGGATTTTCCACAGATTGTGCAATGGCTTTTAACTGTGGCGTTGAAGGCCCATTCAGTAGGGAGTAGAATTTGCCCTTCTGACTTACATGATAGTGTGGCATTGACATCACCCTTTTCACACTATGGCTGCTCAGGGAAAACATTGTATAGTGACACTTCTGGAGTGCTAGGTATGCTTTGTTGGTTTTGCATATGACATCTCTTCTAGTCTGTCTGTCCCACTATTACTGCTTTGCAGATCAATGACTGTTCCACCTTGGCTTGGATTTTAAAGATTTGAACTTAAGAACACTGGCAGTTAGGATCACAGATGCTATTTTATTTGTCCATTTTTCATCCTGCAACCAACAAAGATTCATAGAAAGCACGCTATACTGTGCTGCATGAGGTACTAAAACTTTTCTCTCTGTAGTTCTAGACCACTTTTCTGTTTCTGATGCAGGTGCGTGACTTCATTTTTGGAATCAGGTTCTCTAGTCTTCTATTCAGATTTGAATCAAATCATTGGATCTGTATAACAGTGTAATGTTTTTTCTTGACAACACAGCATTCCACCTCACAACAAAGTACTATGAATGCAGCCTCTAGACACTTCTTAAAACAGGAAATTTTATTATTTCAACAGCTGGTATTCATCCATCGTATATTGTGTACCTGGCATTGATAACCAGCTAGACTCCATGTGAAAGACTAAAAATACAAAAATTAATAATATCACATGCAAATATTACATGTACGTGTACACAACCCATATTTGTAACTGTGCAGGTGTGCTTTCTGCTATCCTCAAAATTTTGTGTTTTTATTATCTAGCCATACTCTCTGTCTGGCTGTCTGTTAACTCATCACCCCTTGTTAAAAAGTTACTAATTTTTATTTGCCAAAAGAAATTATTTTGATGTTCTACACTGTGATTTTGCTTGGAAGGAGAGTGTTATTTCCACAGAACGGTGTGGCTTCAAAACCAGTTCAAAGTCCAAAACGACGCCTCCTATTTATCCTCATTCATCACCTACCAAAGAAGATGAAAATAGACATTCACTAAAGAACAACAAGGAATGAGGAGATGACTCGATCATTGCCAAAATGTGTAAGAACACCAGAAACAGTGCTATTAATAAACGGACTAAGGCAGTCCTTAACATCTTGGAAACAGAACAACTTGGATGTGGCTATTCCCCTCCCCCCTCCCCCCTCGCCACTGATCCACCCACTTCTTCTTAACCCAGGTGGCAGAGTGGACATAAACAATTAACTAGAAATAAATAACTATGTACTGTTTCTTTTTTTTATGGCCTAGAACATTCTCTTCAAAGCACTACAGAGTATGACAGAAAAATGATTGGACTCACAGTTGGATGAAAACCAAAGAGGCTTCATGAAGAAAGAAATTTGATGTGTCTCATGGAACATGAATTTTAAATGTATTTTCTCACATGTGTGAACATATAAGTAAGAAAGTTGTAGTTCAGAAAGACATAGGAATCCACTGACTGAACAATTCTTCTCAAAATTATGAAAACTTGGCTTGGATGACAAAATAAGGACTGTTACCTAACGAAACTCTTACACACACTTTCAAACTCAAATTTATGGTAGATATTTCAGATGCTTTTGAAATTGGGATGAGTTTCAGGCAAGGAGCTGGTCTCATATTTCTACTTTTCTACTGTATACCCATGAAAATTATCTCCTAGAGGCAAAGGTGTTGGAAATGTGATCAGGCTAGTATTAGAAACATGAATTTGAGTTAACTGCATAGCTTTTGCAGCTGACCTCACACTTTTTTCTGATTCATTACACACAGTTTCAATACAAATCAACAAACTAAATACACAAGCATCAATGGTGGGACTTCAGGTCTCCTTCAGGAAACATGAATGTATAACAAACGTCATGTATATGCCTAAGAGTACTTCAGGCACAAGAAAGTTAGATCAAATGCACAGAGAAATTTAGAAGTACCTATGACAGTTGACAGGATCCAACATGCATAATAGATCAAGAAATTGAAAATTGTGTATCTACTAACTATAAATATTTAAAGGAAGAAATCACCCTTGCTAAAGTAGCAGCAGCCAGTTAATATTTCTCTCACCTGTGTCTAATATACTAGTTATAACTGTTCCATACCTATCTTCCATAGACTCCTTTCTCCTCTCTGCCTCCCCCCCCCCCTTTTTTTCTGGCCTGCTCATCACATTCAGCAGTTTGTCTACATAACATAGTAACCTAAAAATGGAAACCCCAGGTTGGAATATCAACAATATTAGGAAAGTGATAGATTTTTTTTCTCACCGGAAAGATGACGTATTGAATTGCAGACAGGCATAACAAAAAGACTGTTACACATTACAGCTTTTGGCCAAAGCCTTCTTCACCAAAGAACACTTGTCAGCTCCGACCAAGTTGCGACTCACGTGAATAGCAGTCTGGTGTGATGCAGCGTAGGAGGAGGGATTAGTAGAGACTGCCAGGTACAGCGTTGGGAGGTGGGGCGTGGGAGGGTGGGGGGTGGAGGGGAGGATTGGAAAAGGAGAGCAGCAGGGGAGGAGAAGGGGCTGGCGAGTACATTGGCAGAGAGCGATACATCCTCAACACCTTCCCATCTATCCACTTCACATGGCCCTCCTCAACCCAGTGTGCCACCTTCTGAGACATTGACCTCCTCTCCTCTGATGACCTCATCCATACTTCTGTCCACATCAAATCCACCAACCACCAACAGGACCTATATTTTGACAGGTGCTATCCCTTCCACATCAAAAAATCCCTCCCCTACAGCCTTGCCACTTGTAAACAGTGTATCTGCAGTTCAAAGAACTCCCTTTCCCAGTATGCTGAAGATTTACCAAGGCCTTCACGGATAGGCTTTATCCCCTGGGCCTAGCCTTCAAACAAAATTCCCGTGCCATTTTCCCCACACACGTCCAATCCTCCCATCTTCTCCAAGAGCCAGCTACAAAAGAGTGCCCCCTTCATCACCCAATACACCCCGGAATGGGTGTCACGACTTTACCTATCATCATGTCCTGAAATGAGGGACATTTTACCCCAATTCCACTGCATTCTACTGCATCCCTATGCCACTCCCAATCCCAACCCTTTGCCATAGGTATCATATTCCTGTAGAAGACACAAGTGCAACACCTACCCAATACAGCCATCTAGCACTTCCTCTTCCATTGTTGACACAGGCATATTGTACTCAATCAAAGGCTGGGTCACCTCTGAACACTAACAGTTTTTTATGAACTGCACAGATGGGAGTTATCCTTACAAGACATTCTTTGCTCCTAAAATTATCCCAGCCTCATCCTATGATAAGCTGCTGTTCCACACCCCCACCCAACAGTTTCTGCTGCTTCATCCAGAACCTACGTCCCGTTTCACATTTCCTCATCCTTTTTGTGTGCCACTCTCTGCCTATGTACATGCCTGCTCTTTCCCATCACCTGCTCCCCTCCTTTTCCATGGCCCATTTTTTTTTCTCCACCCCTTCCCCCCCGTCCATTCCTATGCTCCATCTCCTTACACTGCACCTGACAGTCTCTATCCTCTGTATACCCCACCCATACACTGTTATCTATTCCGCCACCTTCTCTGCCCCACTCCAGATTGCTGTTTGCGTGGCAGTTGCATTCTGATCAGAGCTGGTGGTGGTATAGCTGCCATGTATGCATGAGGTGTACTTGCTTGTGTGAATGTGTGTGTGTTTTCTTTGCTGAAGCTGGCCAAAAGCTACCATGTGTAAAAGTCTTTTCATTTTCCTTATCTGCAACTCCTCTTTAAAGTGAGTAGCAATCTATCCTGTTCCTTATATTGTTGATGTAGTACTCTGTGCCATTACTCACTTGTAAAACATATTTGGCTTATACATTGCTATACTTTTAATCTCTTTGAAATTCATCTACATTTATACTCCGCAAGCCACCCAACAGTGTGTGGTGGAGGGCACTTTACGTGCCACTGTCATTACCTCCCTTTCCTGTTCCAGTCGCGTATGGTTCACGGGAAGAACGACTGTCTGAAAGCCTCCGTGCGCGCTGTAATCTCTCTAATTTTACATTCGTGGTCTCCACGGGAGGTATAAGTAGGGGGAAGCAATATATTCGATACCTCATCCAAACAAGCACCCTCTCGAAACCTGGCAAGCAAGCTACACCACGATGCAGAGTGCCTCTCTTGCAGAGTTTGCCACTTGAGTTTGTTAAACATCTCCGTAACGCTATCACAGTTACCAAATAACCCTGTGAAGAAACGCGCCACTCTTCTTTGGATCTTCTGTATCTCCTCCATCAACCCGATCTGGTACGGATCCCACACTGATGAGCAGTACTCAAGTATAGGTCGAACGAGTGTTTTGTAAGCCACCTCCTTTGCTGATGGACTACATTTTCTAAGGACTCTCCCAATGAATCTCAACCTGGTACCTGCCTTACCAGCAATTAATTTTATATGATCATTCGATTCAAATCGTTCCGTACGCATACTCCCAGATATTTTACAGAAGTAACTGCTACCAGTGTTTGTTCCGCTATCATATAATCATACAATAAAGGATCCTTCTTTCTATGTATTCGCAATACATTACATTTGTCTATGTTAAGGGTCAGTTGCCACTCCTTGCACCAAGTGCCTATCCGCTGCAGATCTTCCTGCATTTCGCTAAAATTTTCTAATGCTGCAACTTCTCTGTATACTACAGCATCATCCGCGAAAAGCCGCATGGAACTCCCGACACTATCTACTAGGTCATTTATATATATTGTGAAAAGCAATGGTCCCATAACACTCCCCTGTGGCACCCCAGAGGTTACTTTAACGTCTGTAGACGTCTCTCCACTGATAACAACATGCTGTGTTCTGTTTGCTAAAAACTCTTCAATCCAGCCACACAGCTGGTCTGATATTCCGTAGGCTCATACTTTGTTTATCAGGCGACAGTGCGGAACTGTATCGAACGTCTTCCGGAAGTCAAGGAAAATAGCATCTATCTGGGAGCCAATGTCTAATATTTTCTGGGTCTCATGAACAAATAAAGCGAGTTGGGTCTCACACGATCGCTGTTTCCGGAATCCAAGCTGATTCCTACAGAGTAGATTCCGGGTTTCCATAAACGACATGATACTCAAGCAAAAAACATGTTCTAAAACTCTACAACAGATCAACGTCAGAGATATAGGTCTATAGTTTTGCGCATCTGCTCGATGACCCTTCTTGAAGATTGGGACTACCTGTGCTCTTTTCCAATCATTTGGAACCTTCCGTTCCTCTAGAGACTTGTGCTACACGGCTGTTAGAAGGGGGGCAAGTTCTTTTGCGTACTCTGTGTAGAATCTAATTGGTATCCCGTCAGTTCCAGTGGACTTTCCTCTGTTGAGTGATTCCACTTGCTTTTCTATTCCTTGGACACTTATTTCGATGTCAGCCATTTTTACGTTCGTGAGTTGATTTAGAGGAGGAACTGCAGTGCCGTCTTCCACTGTGAAACAGCTTTGGAAAAAGGTGTTTAGTATATCAGCTTTATGCATGTCATCCTCTGTTTCAGTGCCATCATCATCCCAGAGTGTCTGGAAATGCTGTTTCGAGCCACTTACTGATTTAACGTAAGACCAGAACTTCCTAGGATTTTCTGTGAAGTCGGTACATAGAATTTGACTTTCAAATTCACTGAACGCTTCATGCATAGCCCTCCTTCCGCTAACTTTGACATCGTTTAGTTTCTGTTTGTCTGAGAGGTTTTGGCTGCGTTTAAACTTGCAGTGAAGCTCTCTTTGCTTTCGTAGTAATTACCTAACTTTGTTGTTGAAACACGGTGGGTTTTTCCCGTCCCTCACAGTTTCACTTGGCACTTACCTGCCTAAAACGCATTTTACAATTGCCTTGAACTTTTTTCATAAACACTCAACATTGTCAGTGTCGGAACAGAAATTTTCGTTTTGATCTGTTAGGTAGTCTGAAATCTGCCGTTTATTACTCTTGCTAAACAGATAAACCTTCCTTCCTTTTTTTATATTCCTATTTACTTCCATATTCAAGGATGCTGCAACGGCCTTATGATCACTGATTCCCTGTTCTGCACATACAGAGTTGAAAAGTTCGGGTCTGTTTGTTATCAGTAGGTCCAAGATGTTATCTCCACGAGTCGGTTCTCAGTTTAATAGCTCGAGGTAATTTTCGGATAGTGCACCCAGTATAAAGTCACTCGATGCTCTGTCCCTAGCATCTGTCCTAAACATCTGAGTGTCCCAGTTTATATCTGGTAAACTGAAATCTCCACTTATGGCTATAACATGCTGAGAAAATTTATGTGAAATGTATTCCAAATTTTCTCTCAGTGGTTCTGCCATTAATGCTGCTGAGTCGGGAGGTCAGTAAAAGGAGCCAATTATTAACCTAGCTCGGTTGTTGAGTGTAACCTCCACCCATAATAATTCACAAGAACTATCCACTTCAACTTCACTACAGGATAAACTATTACTAACAGTGACGAACACTCCACCACTGGTTGCATACAATCTATCCTTTCTAAACACCGTCTGTACCTTAGTAAAAATTTCGGCAGAATTTATCTCTGGCTTCAGCCAGCTTTCTGTACCTATAACGATTTCAGCTTCGGTGCTTTCTATCAGCGCTTGAAGTTCCGGTACTTTACCAACGCAGCTTCGACAGTTTACAGTTACAATACCGATTGCTGCTTGGTCCCCGCATGTCCTGACATTGCCCCGCACCCGTTGAGGCTGTTGCCCTTTCTGTACTTTCCCAAGGCTATCTAACCTAAAAAACCACCCAGCCCACGCCACACAACCCCTGCTACCCGTGTAGCCACTTGTTGCGTGTAGTGGATGGTACCAGGGAAAGAGGGCAAAAGGTTATATCTAACTTGTACAGAAAACAGGTAGCAGATATTTGAGTTGGGGGCCATGGAAGGAAGCAGTAGTTGAAGAGGGAGTGAGACAATGTTGTAGCATATCCCCAGTGTTATTCAATGCGTACATTGCTCATAATAAAGGAAACCTAGGAAAAATTTGGAGAAGGAATTAAAGATAGAGAGAGAGAGAGAGAGAGAGAGAGAGAGAGAGAGAGAGAGAGAGAGAGAGAGAGAGACTTTGAGGTTTGCTGATGACATTGTAATTCTGTCAGAGACAGCAAAGTAGTTTGAAGAGAATGCACATTGACTTATAGGAGGATATAAGATGAACATTAAAAGAAGTAAAACAAGGGTAATGGAATGTCATAGAATTAAATCAGGTGGTGCAGAGGAAATTAGTATGAAATGAAATGCTTAAAGTAGACAAGTTTTGCTATTTGAGCTGTAAAATAACTAATGATGGCCAAAGTAGAGAGGACCTAAAATGTAGACTGACAATGTAAAGAAAAGTGTTTCCAAAGAAGAGAAATTTGCTAATATTGAATCTAGATTTAAGTATTATGGACTCTTTTTCAAAAGATATTTGTCTGGAGTGTAGCTTTGTATGGAAGGGAAACTTGGCTTATAAACAGTTCAGACAAGAAGTGAACAGAAGGTTCTGAAATATGCTGTTACAGAAGAATGCTGAAAATTAGATGGGTAGATCATGTAACTAATGAGGAAATAATAAATAGACTTGGGCAGGGAAGAAAATTCCGTCATAACTTGACTAAAAGAAGGGATCAGTTGGTAGGACACATTCTGAAACCTCAAGGGATCAACAATTTAGTACTGGAGGGAATTTTGTTGACAAAAATTTTAGATAGAGACCCAAGAGGTCAGTACAGTAACCAGGTCCAAAAGATGTAATTTGCAGTAGTTATTCAGAGGTGAAGAGGCTTGCACAGGATAGGGTAGAGTGGAGAGCTGCATCAAACCAGTTTTCATACTGAAGACGATGACAACAATAACAATTGTTTCTTTCAGGTGATGGCTTCGGAAGCTGAACGCCAGTTCATAACGAGCTATTAAATAAATATTATTGTACAACGTTAATACTTTTTATTCAAATTTTTAATATGTCTGCGTTTCTCCAAGTACAGAAGCAATATTCCATAAATATAATCAGTATCTATAAGTGTCAAGAAAATGGCCAGAAAATGACACAACCGCAAATTATATGCATGTAGAAAAGACCATAAACACCACTTGTGGAAAGAAGATTGAATTCTGTGGGCATATTGCATGTATGAGTCCTGGAAGGTTGGCAGGTGGGATCTTATGCTACTTTCTCAACAAGAAAATGAAAGCGGCATGCCTCATTGAGATAGGAAACGAATGGGCATAAGATAGTAGATTTTGCAATACATTCAGTGTGTTATTTAATTTTTACTTTAACACTCCTCACACAGCATCGTGGGTCCTACGAAAACCTAAAATGAAAAATATTAAAAAGTGTACTGAAGTGAAGGAAGAACAGCATAGAAAAAAATGTGAGGATACTAGGCTGAAGTTAAAGTTGAGGTGCAATTAAAATAGAAAGTGCTGTTGAAATAGCATGGTCCACAAATGGTCAAAATGATGATGACAAGGATTTTGATTCTTGTGGTCATTTTCAAATGAGTAGCTCATCTGAAGCTAATAAGATAATCTTTTGAATACTTAAAACATCAGAGGCCACTTTTTGACATCTATACTCCACAACGAACTGTATAGTTTTTGTTAAAATTTTCTTAAGGTACTGCTTTCATTTCCAACGATATTTGCTCCCAAATTAAGTGACATAGTAGAAAGTTTTCAAACCAGTTGCACAACTGTTCTGATATTCCACAAGTGCAATATTTATTTATCAAAACATGGTGTGGAACCAAGTGTAACACATGGTCATTGAGCTGCTGCATGTTTTTGTTACTTACCCTGCAGCAAAGTAAACAGCAAATTTGGCAGCTGGTGAACATGCAGCATAATGTTTATTTTTGCTTGTATAATGTTTATCACTTTTCAAAATTCTAAGGGAACCTGGAGGTCATCAGGATTGAGAAATCTGAATGAAACGTTGATAAAGAATAAACCATCATTAATATGAAGGGAAGAAAATAGTTGATTAGTGCTGAAGCCATGAAATCAAATTTTCTGTTCATAAAAAATAAGAATTATATGACAGTCAAACAATGGAAAATCCAGGATGGAATGTATCAATATTGGAGAAGGAAAGTTGCTACTCACCATATAGCGGAGATGCTGAGTCGCAATAGGCACAACAAAAAGATTCACACAATTATAGCTTTCGGCGATTAAGGCCTTTGTCAACAATCGAAGCACATACACACACACATGCTCGTGTGCACGCGCGCGTGACACCCCCCCCCCCCCTCCCCCCCCCACACACACACACATAAACCCAAACGTAAGAATTATACGACATATTTTTAACAATATGCCCATCCAAAATATTGTTTTGGCATCTGCAGCTAAACAGACATACCTTTGTTCCAGATGACTATTAAATATATAACAAACAAAACAGTGATTGCAACGGAGCTTTTGTAATTGTGTCAATAATCTGGTGTTATTCGTTGTATATTTTTCTGTCTCAGTTCTCCTTATATCTACTGGAAGGTCATCTGGTCATGGAGCCTTTCCAGTGTTCACCATTTCTCATGCTACGAATGGCAGCTTTGATTGCCTCTATTGTGATACGTTAAACTGGTCCACTTGGGTTGTTGTCTTTTGGTATTGGTGGGTGAGAGAATTCATTATTGTATATTTCACTGACATGTTCCCACCATCGTCCTAGAATCATCTTGCTGAATGAGGAGGAATTGTTAAAGATGTGAAGACAGATCAGAAGCTCAAAAACATTGAGCCAAGTAGGTTTTGTAGTGATCAGCATACAGAAGTGTGTGCTTGTGAATTAATGCTGAAAAATAGTTCACTTTTAATTGTGTTTGTAGATCCCCACTGGGAAATTGTGAACTTTTCATGAGAAATGTGGATTCCTTACTGTGCTATCTGTCTGGCAGTAGCAAGCAGTTAATAGACTGTGGTGACTTCAGTTTAGATTTTCTCAGGAAAACGTACAAATTTGACAATGACTACTGACATTGCATCTTTTGTAGGTAGGCTAACTCAACATAAGATTTTAGGATTTCTACCAGTTAGTGGCTATGACCTGTCAGTGTTCTATTGTTGCATGAAGCAATACGGAACGATTTATTTTGGACTTATTTCTTTAGCCAACCTTGCCCTCTTCCCTGCATTGGCCGGATGAGATCATCATGCGTCACCTATGGGATGGTGCTCTAGCATTTTCCAATAGTTTAACGTTTGCCGCTAACTCATGAATTGTGATTACAATTGAGTGGTGGGCCTGTTGCCAGGTCCTGTTGTTGGGAATTTTATACTTTCTGCCAGGTGCAAGTTAGGCTGTCCATAATATAGAATCAGGTGCCTTTTGTAGTTGGTCATCTGGAGTACAGATGCTATGGTTTTGCCTCTTCTGCCACCAATGCCATGGTGATGTCCACCTTCTGTGCTGCAGGTCCTGTTGAGGCCTTCACTGTAACCCTGGAAAAGTGCCCTATGATAGGATGTTACCACCTGGAGCCATATGAGCCCCAGCTTTTAATGAGCTTTTTACTTTGCCCATCCTCCTTGCTCCTCATTTGTGAGATGAGACCTGAGGCTTATGACTAGTGTGGCAGACTCTGTATTTTAACTAATGTATTGCAATAAAGTTTTCAAAATATTTCTGCCTTTTTTGTAATTATTTTAATAAAGGTGACAGCTATACTTTGCAGTGGGTATCATTCATTGCTAAACACTGCCTTTTTTCCCCAATGGTTTTTAAGTGCTTTTAGGAACATTTTGTGTTGCTGAATGCGAATATGGCCTCAGCTTTGCTAAATTGGCTCCTGTTTTGTGGCAATTAAAATTTATCAAAGAATATAAACATACAGCAATGTAATATCTGAGTAGGCATATCCTGAGCATGAGTCACGTGATTACTGTCTCAGATAACACCAAAATGAGACATTAAGAACTGTAGTTAACTAATTATGTAGCATTACTTCATGACAGACAAACTGTATGCCTATATCCAGTGAGACTGTGGAGTTACTCCATCATGAAATGATATTTTCTTCTGTATTGCTCTTCAGGGCAATCAATTTGGAGGCACCAACAGTAGTCGGCCATGATAGGCGTCTCCCACCTGCCTTGGTATCTGCCTTCCACCATCTTAATTTCTTGGTGGAACCTCTCCCCATTCTCCTCACTGTAATTGCCTACATTATGCGGATATATAGACAAGTGTCTGTGAATGAAATGCAGTTTGGTACCCATATTAAAATCCAACTTCTTAAAGGCTGTCAACACGTTCTACACAATTTCTTTGTAATTGTCTGCCTTATGATTATCTAAGAAGTTTTTCACGACTAAGATATAACTTCACCAGTCCAATGGTTCTAATCATTCGAGAAATTTGTCACTTTGAGATTATTGATGAGTTTACAAATCTGGGACCCATCAAATATTTCTGCTTTCAATTGTTAAATACTTAATTTATTTTTTTGGGGGGGGGGGGGGGGGAGAGGGGAGGGGGGGGGGGAAATCTACGTATGTACGAGGGTAATCCCAAAAGTAAGGTCTTCTATTTCTTTTTATAAGTACAGATCTCTGTTTTTGCGGCAGTTGGTCACATTGTTATGAAGAGTGCTTCATGCGCTGTGTGTGAACAAGTGCACGCCACACTGAGGTGCTCAATCTTGGCTTGGCAGCCGTTGAGAATGGAGCTTCCGTTGGATGTTAAGGCCAAGTGAAAATTGCGCGCAGTTATTAAGTTTTTGAATGCAAAGGGCACTGCACTGATTGAAATCCATCGCCAGTTGATGGAAGTGTATGGCGAGTCGTGCATGGATGTCAAAAATGTTCGTAAGTGGTGTAGAGAGTTTGCAGCTGGTTGGACCAAAATTGATGACGAAGAAAGGAGTGGGAGACCATCAGTTTCTAGGAGACAATGTTGAAGGTTGAGCAAAGCATGCGTGAAGATCGGCAGATCACCCTGGATGATCTCTGCATGTTGGTTCCTGAAGTTTCCCGAAGCACCACTCATGAATTTTAATGGAGACTTTGAGCTACTGAAATGTGTGCACAAGATGGAGGAGGACTACATCCAGCAACAGTTTGATGCTTCCCACACAATTCTTCACTGCCTTGCAGCCAAACAGGACAACTTTCTGGACTCAATTGTCATGGTTGATGAAACTGGAGCATACCACTTTACACTTGAGACCAAGCAACAGTCACACCAGAGGCAGCATCCTTCTTAAAGTCGTGGAGCTGGCGGCAAGATGGTATGACATGGGCATACAAAAACTGACACAGCATCTACAAAAATGCATCAACAGAAATGGTTATTATGTCAAAAAATAACTAAATGTTCAAGCTGTAAACTGATGTAAACCATTGTAGAAATAAACAGGTCTATGTACTTATAAAAATGTAGGAGACCTTACTTTTGGGAGTACCCTCGTACTTGAAGCTGTTGCCTTCTTTATATAGGACCCTAACAAACTACTTAGTCAGTCCTAGCTTTATATGGAATGGAGGCAGAATTATTTTCTGTCTCTTAAGCAATGGCTTCTGAATGATATTGGCCACACCTACAGTAAGACTTTCCCTTAAAGACCATGCCACTTTTCTTCAATGATCTTGGTTTGCTCTGCTGTTCCGTAAGCATACAAAACAAGTGTACTTTGTATACCCAGATTGCTGCCCAAGCAAGGTGTTTACCATCTTCAGATCACAACAATTAGACCATTTATGTTCATGATAGCATAATTTCTGCAATGTGATTTTGATAGTTTCATATTCCTATTTCAGCTTTGTTGAGTGCCCAATGGGAGTGGATGCAAAGATGTTACCATTGTGAAGCAAGACATATTTCAGTCTTCTGGTGCAGTTGCCTTTTGGTTGATTTTCCTGAATTAGTAGACTGGGAATGTTATTGCACTATACAAATTCTTCATCTTGGCTGAGTATTGCAGAGGACCTGCTTCACTTGTACAGTATACTGAAATTTTCGCTTCTGGACTAAGACAATTGATTTCCTTTAGCCTGGATGCCAGAAGTTTTACTCCATTCTGATCTCGTACCAGGTCATTTAGTTTCTCTTGAGTTAACAATTTAGGTGTAAAAATTTCTTCTTCATATTATCTTCTACTGCTGATACTGCTTTTGCACTCCAAATCCTGTATTCCTTCAGGTTCTGACGTTACAAATTCAGGTAGTTTAGTAAACGCTGGTATAGGAACTTCTTTAATGTGTGCCACAGGTCTTCTGGCTGATTGCAAATTTGGAAGCTCCCATTTACATTTTTGGAATAAATTGAAACCATTTACATCTGCAACACAAAAATAATATTTGTCATGGTGATTTTTTTGGCTCTCGCCAGACCATCGGTACATCAAAATTGAAACATTCTCTTTTTTCCTTTTTCCACTGTTGAAGGCACTGTACACAGTGTTTAGAAACAGTGTGAGGAACCCAAGTACTATCTTGGTCTCCAAACTGTATTCAAACATATGCAAGATGTGCCTTCTTTACAAAGTCTGTGATGTTCTGTATCTGTTTCTATAGGCAGTATTCACCACAAATATAACTAATACATCGGGATTGTTGATGCATCCTCTTCATGAAGAACTCATATTTTTCTGATACAGATCTAATAAAGAATGAGATTTTCACTCTGCAGCGGAGTGTGCGCTGATATGAAATTTCCTGGCAGATTAAAACTGTGTGCCCGACCGAGACTCGAACTCGGGACCTTTGCCTTTCACGGGCAAGTGCTCTGAGCTACGGAAGCACGACTCACGCTCGGTACTCACAGCTTTACTTCTGCCAGTATCTTGTCTCCTACCTTCCAAAATTTACAGAATCTCTCCTGTGAACCATGCAGAACTGGCACTCCTGAAAGAAAGGATATTGTGGAGACATGACTTAGCCACAGCCTGGGGGATGTTTCCAGAATGAGATTTTCATGATGAAATGGGAGATACGATACTGCGTGTAGAGTTTGACAGAGCACTGAAAGACCCGAGTCGAAACAAACCCGGAGTAGACAACATTCCATTGGAACTACTGACGGCCTTGGGAGAGCCAGTCCTGACAAAACTCTACCATCTGGTGAGCAAGATTTATGAGACAGGCAAAATACCCTCAAACTTCAAGAAAAATATAATAATTCCAATCCCAAAGAAAGCAGGTGTTGACAGATGTGAAAATTACCGAACAATCAGTTTAATAAACCACAGCTGCAAAATCCTAACGCGAATTCTTTACAGACGAATGGAAAGACTAGTAGAAGCCAACCTCGGGGAAGATCAGTTTGGATTCCGTAGAAATGTTGGAACACACGAGGCAATACTGACCCTACGACTTACATTAGAAGCTACATTAAGGAAGGGCAAACCAACGTTTCTAGCATTTGTAGACTTGGAGAAAACTTTTGACAATGTTGACTGGAATACTCTCTTTCAAATTCTGAAGGTGGCAGGGGTAAAATACAGGGAGCGAAAGGATATTTACAATTTGTACAGAAACCAGATGGCAGTTATTATAGTCGAGGGACATGAAAGGGAAGCAGTGGTTGGGAAATGAGTGAGACAGGATTGTAGTCTCTCCCCGATGTTATTCAGTCTGTATATTGAGCAAGCAGTAAAGGAAACAAAAGAAAAATTTGGAGTTGGTATTAAAATCCATGGAGAAGAAATAAAAACTTTGAGGTTCGCCGATGACATTGTAATTGTCAGAGACAGCAAAGGACTTGGAAGAGCAGTAGAACGGAATGGATAGTGTCTTGAAAGGAGGATATAAAATGAACATCAACAAAAGCAAAACGAGGATAATGGAATGTAGTCGAATTAAGTCGGGTGATGCTGAGGGAATTAGATCAGGAAATGAGACACTTCAAGTAGTAAAGGTCTTTTGCTATTTGGGGAGCAAAATAACTGATGATGGTCGAAGTAGAGAGGATATAAAATGTAGACTGGCAATGGCAAGGAAAGCGTTTCTGAAGAAGAGAAATTTGTTAACATCGAGTATAGATTTAAGTGTGAGGAAGTCATTTCTGAAAGTATTTGTATGGAGTGTAGACATATATGGAAGTGAAACATGGACGATAAATAGTTTGGACAAGAAGAGAATAGAAGCTTTCGAAATGTGGTGCTACCGAAGAATGCTGAAGATTAAATGGGTAGATCACATAACTAATGAGGAAGTATTGAATAGGATTGGGGAGAAGAGAAGTTTGTGGCACAACTTGACCAGAAGAAGGGATTGGTTGGTAGCACATGTCCTGAGGCATCAAGGGATCACCAATTCGGTATTGGAGGGCAGCGTACAGGGTAAAAATCATAGAGACCAAGAGATGACTACACTAAGTAGATTCAGAAGGATGTGGGTTGCAGTGGGTACTGGGAGATGAAGAAGCTTGCACAGGATAGAGTAGCATGGAGAGCTGCATCAAACCAGTCTCAGGACTGAAGACCACAACAACAACAACAACAACAACAACAACAACTGAAATTGCATTTAGCTTTGTATTTCCTCATGAATATGTAGTAGGTTATGTCAATTTGATAATTAGTTGAAGCTCTATTTATACATATTTCAGGATCACAGATGTCTCCTTTATATAAAGTAGGCCTGATATTTATGGGTCACCAAAGTAAGATAACTATTTTGTGAATTATATAGAAAATTATATATGTAGAGGACCCCCCCCCCCCCCCCCCCATGAACAATAGTCCTTGCCATTGGTGGGTAGGTTTGCGTGCCTCAGTTATACAGATAGCTGTACCATGGGTGCAACCCCAATGGAGTGGTATCTCCTGAGACGCCAGACAAATGTGTGGTTCCTGAAGAGGGGGAGCAGCCTTCTCAGTAGTTGCAGGGGCAACAGTCTGGATGATTGACTGAACTGGCCTTGTAACATTAACCAAAACAGCCTTGCTGTGCTGGTACTGCGAACGGCTGAAAGCAAGAGGAAACTACAGCCATAATTTTTCCCAAGGGCATGCAGCTTTACTGTATGGTTAGATGATAATGGTATCCTTTTGGGTGAAATACTCCAGAGGTAAAATACTCAGGAGGATGTTGTTATCAGGAGGAACAAAACTGGCGTTCTACAGATCAGAGCCTAGAAAGTCAGATCTCTTAATCGCACAGGTAGGGTAGAAAATTTAAAAAGGGAAATGGATAGTTTAAAGTTACATATAGTGGGAATTAGTGACATTCGAACAAGACTCCTGGCCAGGTGAACAAAGGGTTATAATTACAAAATCAAATAGGGATAATGCAGGAGGAGATTTAACAATGAATAAAAATAGGAGCGGGGGTTAGCTACTTTGAACAGCACAGTGAATCCATTATTGTAGCCAATATAGATACGAAGCCCACATGTACCACAGTAGTAAAAGTTTATATGCCAAATATCTCTGCAGGTGATGAAGAGACTGAAGAAATCTATGATGTGATAAAAGAAATTATTTGGATAGTGAAGGAAGATGAAAATATAATAGTCATGAGGGACTGGAATTTGATAGTAGGAAAAGGAAGAGAAGGAAAAGCAGTAGGTGAATACAGAATGAGGGTAAGGAATGAAAGAGGAAGCCGCCTGGTGGAATTTTGCACAGAGCACACATTAATCATAGCTAATACTTGGTTCATGAATCATAAAAGAAGGTTGTATACGTGTAAGAAGCCTGTAGATACTGACAGGTTTCAGATAGATCATATAATGGTAAGACAGAGATTTAGGAACCAGGTTTTAAATTGTAAGACATTTCCAGGGGCAGATGTGAACTCTGACCACAATCTATTGGTTATGAACTTTAGATTAAAACTGAAGAAACTGCAAAAAGGTGGGAATTTAAGGAGAATGGACCAGGACAAACTGACTAAACCAGAGGTTGTAGAGAGTTTCAGGGAGAGCATAAGTGAACAATTGACAAGAATGGGGGAAAGAAATACAGCAGAAGAAGAATGGGTAGCTTTGAGGGATGAAGTAGTGAAGGCAGCAGAGGATCAAGTAGGTAAAAAGACGAGGGCTAGTAGAAATCCTTGAGTGACAGAAGAAATATTGAATTTAATTGACGAAAGGAGAAAATATAAAAATGCAGTAAATGAAGCAGGCAAAAAGGAATACAAACGTCTAAAAACTGAGATTGACGGGAAGTGAAAAAGGCTCAGCAGGGATGGCTAGAGGACAAATGTAAGGCTGTAGAGGCTTATCTCACTAGGGGTAACATAGATACTGCCTACAGGGACATTAAAGAGACATTGGGAGAAAAGAGAACCACTTGTATGAATATCAAGAACTCAGATGGAAACCCAGTTCTAAACAAAGAAGGGAAAGCAGAATGGTGGAAGGAGTATATAGAGGGTCTATACAAGGGCGATGTACTTGAGGACAATATTATGGAAATGGAAGAGGATGTAGATGAAGATGAAATGGGAGATATGATACTGGGTGAAGAGTTTGACACAGCACTGAAATACCTAAGTTGAAACAAGGCCCTGGGAGTCAACAACATTCCATTAGAACTAAATAATTCCAATCCCAAAGAAAGCGGGTGTTAACAGATGTGAAATGTACCGAACTATCAGTTTAATAAGTCACGGCTGCAAAATACAGGCACGAATTCTGTACAGACGAATGGGGAAACTGGTAGTGGCCGACCTCGGGCAACATTAGTTTGGATTCCGTTGAAATTATGGAACATGCGAGACAATATTGACCCTATGACTTAACCATAGAAGATAGATTAAGGAAAGGCAAACCTACGTTTCTAGTGTTTGTAGACTTAGAGAAAGCTTTTGACATTATTGTCTGAAATACTCTCTTTCAAATTCTGAAGAAGGTGGCAGTGGTCAAATACATGGAGTGAAAGGCTATTTACAGTTTGTACAGAAACCAGATGGCAGTTATTATAGTCGAGGGACATGAAAGGGAAGCAGTGGTTGGGAAATGAGTGAGACAGGATTGTAATCTCTCCCCGATGTTATTCAGTCTGTATATTGAGCAAGCAATAAAGGAAACAAAAGAAAAATTTGGAGTTGGTATTAAAATCCATGGAGAAGAAATAAAAACTTTGAGGTTCGCCGATGACATCGTAATTGTCATAGACAGCAAAGGACTTGGAAGAGCAGTAGAACGGAATGGATAGTGTCTTGAAAGGAGGATATAAAATGAACATCAACAAAAGCAAAAAGAGGATAATGGAATGTAGTCGAATTAAGTCGGGTGATGCTGAGGGAATTAGATTAGGAAATGAGACACTTAAGGTAGTAAAGGAGTTTTGCTATTTAGGAAGTAAAATAACTGATGATGGTCGAAGTAGAGAGGATATAAAATGTAGACTGGCAATGGCAAGGAAAGTGTTTCCGAAAAAGAGAAATTTGTTAACATCAAATATAGATTTAAGTGTCAGGAAGTCGTTTCTGAAAGTATTTGTATGGAGTGTAGCCATGTATGGAAGTGAAACATGGCACGATAAATAGTTTAGACAAGAAGAGAATAGAAATGTGGTGCTACAGAAGAATGCTGAAGATTAGATAGGTAGATCACATAACTAATGAGGAGGTACTGAATAGAATTGGGGAGAAGAGGAACTTGTGGCACAACTTGATTAGAAGAAGGGATCGCTTGGTAGGACATGTTCTGAGGCATCAAGGGATCACCAAATTGGTATTGGAGGGAAGCATAGAGGGTAAAAGTCGTAGAGGGAGAGCAATGTTTTTGTTCGACATTAATAACTGCTACTTTTGATCAACCATTGACTGTTATCTCAGTGAGATTATCTTGTATTCTGAATGCGTGTGCATCAGCTAGCAATAAATAAGTTGCCAGCAATTATGTCCAACCAATCTTTCTGGTATGTTTACTGATACTTTGCACATTATGATTCTACAGTTAACTAATACTAACTTCACATTTTCCTTACGTGGCAAACACAGATTATTCCCCCCCCCCCCCCCCCCCCCCCCCCCCCCCCCCCTCCCTATATTCCCCTCCTCCAAAGCCATCGCAGATTATACACTTTTGCCAAATGGCGTACTACACGTCACTGCTTTTTGGTCCTTATGAGAAGCTTTTCCAAGATAAAATCTCTTGTATGCTTTCACTTGTACTTGGCTGGCTAAATGACTGCTTCTTCAGTTTCATACCTTTTCCAGAACTGCTAGCGCCCTCTCCCCTACACACACGCACACGCACACACACACGCTATTTTATGAAATCTATAAATGTAGTTATATCATTCTGTCAATGTCATATCTCATGGGAAACTGAAGCCACATTTCTCTAGCTAAATATAATAACCGTGTTCTTTTTTCCTTCACCTTTCCGCACATTTTGGGTGGTTGTGCTTATTGGCAAGCAGTTTGACTGACCCTGTAGCGTAAATGCCCATATTTCATTAGTGTTGCTTTTATTAATATGATAAGAGGCTATTTCCATTATCTGCAAGTAGATATTCACTGTTGGATAGAGGTTACCTTCAAACTTTTCCCTACATTGCAGTCTTTGGCTACATGAGTTCATATTGCCTTTCACACTTTTTAATCTTAATGTCATCTCTCCACCTTCCATGAGGTGTCGTAATCTTTCTCTTTTCTTACCTTATCTCTGGGAATATAACAAAACTTCATTGGTCTACCTACCATTCATATGTCAGGTTTGTAAATAATGATGGTAGTTAATTGATGTGCCTTGACATTTAATCTTATGTGTCAGTTATTTGAATAAACTCTCATCTAGAAGAAATAGTGTTGCATGTGATTTCTCATGTTAATTGCAGGAACGAGTGAAGATCCAAGTTAAACGCAGACCACAGAGTCGGCATGCCAGACATGAGGCTTTACGTGCCTCAGCTATAATAAGTCAAGATAATATGGCAGAGGAGACTGTACCGTCACCAGCATCAGCAATTCAGCTGCCAGACAAACACAATGTGCAGGCAGCATCAGTGGAACCAAAGAGCAAGAATATTGAAGCAGATCAATATGAGGCACCAATGAAAACGTCTGCAACGCCAAATCCTCCAGCAGCTGGTAGCAGCCTCCTGTCTCCTTCCACAGATGAGGAAGATATGTTTGGAGTTCCCAGTGACTTGCCATCTGACTACAGCGACGGAAATGATCTGTTTAGAGCAGCACCAATACTTTCACCTACAGAAGTGCCACAATTTTCTCAAAAGGCTGGTTTGCCAGTGGAGTCAGTTGTTAGTGATTCTTCTCAGTCCACAAGTGGGCCTCTGGCTGACCTTTTCATTTCCAGTTCAGTAGACAGAGAAGAAAGTTTTTTCCCATCCTCTACTCCAAAGAGTGTTTCTGGAAAGAGCACACTTACTGAAAATCATGACACACATAGTGAAATAATACAATCCACAGTAGTTGACACTGGAGAAAATGACTTGTTTCAAGCGACTAATGCAGAAACTCCTCCTAAGACGTTATTCCCAGATGCACAAAAGGGAACTGCTGCTGAGAAAGATGTGGGAAAGAGTATGAAAATTAATAAATTAGAAGATTTATTCAGCAGTGTGGAAGAGGATTTGTTCCCTTCAGCCAAATCGGATAACTGTTCGGATGCTGTCCAAACTGATTTGTTTGGAAACAACAGTGTCCCAGTACTATCGTCAGATGGTGGACTCTTTTCAAGTTCCTTATGGACGTCAGAGGAAACAGGAAGAATGTCATCAACAGTAAAAATTACAGAAAATGTGAGGAAAGATCGTATAGGCACACAATTAACCACAGAGGGTGATTCAATCAATGATTCTCAGAGTGATCACATTGCGGTATCGAGTGAGAAGATAAGTTCAGAAAAAAGCATAGACTCGGTTCCAAAAATTCCTACTGGGGGGTTGTCAGTGTTAAATGATGATGGAAGTGATCATTTGTTTTCTGCGAGTAATAAAAAAGATGCTAGGATGTCCCATAAACACTCTAATGGTAAAGTGAAAGAGAAAAGTATCAAAAACAGAACAGGTGAAAATTCTAGTTTATTTGGTGATGATAGTCCAGAAACTGATGACCTTTTCTCATCAATGCCTCATTCTTTGGAGAAGAAGACTGTCAGTTCAAAGACCACTGCATCTGTTACTGAGAGTAAAGGCAGTGGAACGAAGCAGGCTTTGTCTAAAGGAAGCAAGTCATTGTTTGAAGACGATGAGGAAGAAGATCTTTTTGGAAGGACAACAGCTAAACCAACTGTTTCTTCCTCTTCAAGGGTACTGCCATCGCTAGATCCACTCGGGAGAGGTAAGTCTGTATGTTCATTGCATACTTTTATTGTGAATGAAAACACATGCGACACTGGTGTAATATTCAACAATATTTATTATTTATTTTACAAACTGGTTTTCAGCTTTTCCAGGTACAAAGATAAAGGTGTGGCATTGAAATGTTTGTAGGATCAGAGACTTTATAGTTGATCTACAGAGTATCTCTGTTTCTGAAGATGAAGATGACAGTTGTCAATGTTTGATATAGGAGTGGTTCATGTAATGTTAATACAACAGCTGATTCCTCAAACTGGGGGGCTATCAAGTATGGGGTCCCACAGGGTTCGGTCTTAGATCCTTTACTGTTCTTGATATACATTAATGACTTACCATTCCATATTGATGAGGATGCAAAGTTAGTTCTTTTTGCTGATGATACAAGTATAGTAATAACATCCAAAAACCAAGAACTAAGTGATGTAATTGTAAATGATGTTTTTCACAAAATTATTAAGTGATTCTCAGCAAACGGACTCTCTTTAAATTTTGATAAAACACAGTATATACAGTTCCGTACAGTAAATGGCACAACTCCAGTAATAAATATAGACTTTGAACAGAAGTCTGTAGGTAAGGTAGAATTTTCAAAATATTTAGGTGTGTCCATTGATGAGAGCTTAAACTGGAAGCAACACATTGATGGTCTGCTGAAACGTCTGAGTTCGGCTACGTATGCTATTAGGGTTATTGCAAATTTTGGTGATAAGAATCTCAGTAAATTAGCTTACTGTGCCTACTTTCATTCACTGCTTTCGTATGGCATCATATTCTGGGGTAATTCATCGTTGAGTAGAAAAGTATTCATTGCTCAAAAACGTGTAATCAGAATAATTGCTGGAGCCCACCCACGGTCATCTTGCAGACATCTATTTAAGGATCTAGGGATCCTCACAGTAACCTCACAGTATATATATTCACTTATGAAATTTGTTGTTAATAATCCAGCCCAGTTCAAAAGTAATAGCAGTGTGCATAGCTATAACACCAGGAGAAAGGATGATCTTCACTATACAGGGTTAAATCTGACTTTGGCACAGAAGGGGGTAAATTATGCTGCCACAAAAGTCTTTGGTCACCTACCGAACAGCATCGAAAGCCTGACAGATAGTCAACCAACATTTAAAAATAAATTAAAAGAATTTCTAGATGACAACTCCTTCTACTCATTGGCTGAATTTTTAGATATAAATTAAGGGAGGGAAAAAAAAAACTAACTTAAGCATTAGTGTCATGCAATATTTTGTGTAATGTAATATCTTGTACAGACATCTTTCATTAATTAACCTGACACGTTCCACATCATTACGAAGTGTCGTATTCATGATCTATGGAACAAGTATTAATCTAATCTAATCTACTAAAACGAAAGGGATTATTTCAGTGAAAATGCAATGTAAGATTACCCTGTTCTTAACACACCACCTCAAGACTGCAATAAATAGTGCACAAACCCATGTTTAGGAAAAGTCTCTCGTAATGTTGCCAGAAAGCTTAAATCCAGGAACTTCAAAACATATTTCTGCACACAGCACTGATGGGCAATTTTGTGCAATAGTGAAGAGTGCACTTCAGCACCAGAAAGGAGTGGAATATACAACATCATTTGTACTTGCAACAAATTCTATACAGGTCAGTCTGCCAGGACAATGTGCACCTGCCTGAAGGAAAACTGTAGAAGTTGGAAACTGTAGAAAAAGAGACTATCTATTTTCACAAGCCACCTGGTTAAAGAAGACCATAGTAATGAGGTGCAACATGAGCTCTTGTGCCTCATCCATAAAGGAAGGAACATAAACTACCTTGAAATAATGGAAACTAATAAACATATACCCATTTGTCAAAGATTGGTAATGAATGACCAGACACAGCTCCCTTACTTGCCGCCTCTAGCTGCAGATACTACTTGTAACCCCATCCAGACCATGTTGTAAATGACCCTTTGTATTCACATTCCCCATTTTTATTTCCATTATTTCAGTTCCTATAATTTCACTCACCCTGCTGAATTATTTTTGTTTTATTTGTACAGTCGCAGCTGCTTTCCTTGCCTACATACTAGCATATCTTATGTGTTTGTGATATAGGACCTATTGTTGTTCAGTGCATGTTCTTTTCAGAAAAAATTATTTTAATTTGTTATGTATTTCAATATTTAATGTGTCACATTTTATCTAAGTTAAATAACCTTACATTTCATTTTTTCAGAATTAATTTCTCTTGTTTTAGTCCCAAACCAAACATTGACAGTTGTCATCTTTGGAAACCGAGATATTCAGTTGATCCACTAGTTTAAAATCTTTGAGCTTAACAAAAATTTTAGTGTGCATTTTTATCTTTGGACCTAATGATGGTGTAACAGTCAAAAACCAGTTTGTAAAATAAATAATATATATTGTAAAATATTACACATGTGTCGTGTTTTTTTTTCATTCATAATGTGTAAAACATTTCACCAAGAATAGACAGAAGAAACACAATTTCATGTTTAGACAAACATTTCATATTTATGTCTTCTTGTTTATTAGCAAATTTATGTTTCATTCTACCAAATTTATTATACCTTATTTCGTATTGTTTATGAATATATATTTCCTTTCAGTTATAATAGAAGGAATTGAGTTTGGTGCCCATAATAATAGCCACTCGTCTGAATTTTGGTGTACATTGACTTCTGTTACTTTTGGCTTAGCTTTTGTCTGCCTGTAGCTCCTTATTACTCTACTATTGAAAGCTCTGTACCATATTCTTCATCTGCTGTAACATACACCCATCTTTGTGGAAAAACAACATTGGCTGCGACATCATCATTGTAAAACTTTTTTTCAATTTATATCTTTGTGAAAACTGTTATTTCCATTTATTAGTCAATGTTAACATCTGCACCAATCCCACAGTACTTGCAAACTGTTCAGCGGCTCACTTTGCTGAAGTGTCTGCTTGCAGTAATTATCATCCTCATTTCCTGACTTCGAAACACCTTACTGAGTGCCACCTGCTGTCTTTCCATGCACACTGCTTTCTATGATACAATGCCCCTTTAGTGAATAGGAACTTCGCATTGCTTTGGCAGTGTGTCGAGGTATGGCTCTGGACGTGACAAATGCCACAACTGAATGCTCAGATGTCTTCTTGCAAACAGCCTGAAAAATATCCTATTTATTGTTAACTGTATATGGCAGAAGAAATAAGAATTTCCCTCTCAATGGTGGGAAGGTATTATTATTCCCGTCCTGCAACTGAGAAAAGACCCACATATTTTAACTAAATACTGGCCAACCTTATTGACGAAAGGGCTGTATAAACCATTCAAATAAATATATGAATGTGAAGGTGGTTCTTTCAAATGTGTCTGAAGGAACAGTTAGCATTGGTGACTTGCTTCTTGAAAATTGAAATTACAATGAAATCCGGACCATTAGCCGATTACATGCATTGATAAATATCAACATGGACAGTTGAAAATGTGTTCCCTGACTGGGGCTCGAACCCATGATCTCCTGGTTACATGGCATGCACTCTATCTGACTGAGCCACTGTGGACACAGATGGTAATTTGACTGCAGGGACATCTCTGGCATACCCTCCTATGGGACCACACTTCCAACTTACTGTCCACACACTACGTTTGTAGTGCCCCTGCCCACTATAATCATCATTCACTGCAGTCAACCTACCTATTCACGTAAGAGTTAAGAGTAATGTGAGTGTACCTACAATGAAGAAGATCATTGGCTGGTAAGCCTTATCTGTATGAAGATGGTATCTGTTCTTTCAGACATGCCAGAAAGAACAGATACCATCTTCATATAGATAGTGGCCAGTGATCACTTCACATTAAGCAAAGAAGAGAAAAAAAATCATAAATAGGCAATTTATCTCTTACATTTCTTTTTCACTTTTTTTATTTTAGTGTTTCCCATGATTATTAAAACTATAACAAACATACAATGGTTAATATTCACATCTAAGCTGTTGGAAGGCTCCATAGTGCTTGTATTATGTATTCACTAGTTTCTGGGTTCTTCTTGGACTTCTCATATTTGGTACATAATTGTAAATGTTTTGGAGATGAGCAATAGTGGCATGGTTGAAAATAGAGTTATTCGTTATTGGCAGCATGCACCATAATTCCTGTTATCACTTCCCTATGTGAATAAAATTATGGTTTTCTATATGTGAACTTATTTGGACTCCGTATTACAGGAAGGAAAATAAACAGCTTCTCGGTGGTATGTTTTGATTTCCAGCCACATTCTATTTTTGCGCATAATCTTTTGGCAACTAGAAATCACCTTCAGTTGCTGCATATAGTGGTTTTCCTTGTGCTCACTGTAAGATTGTGAAGCATTGTTGATGATGTATCTATGTTGTTGTTGTGGTCTTCAGTCCTGAGACTGGTTTGATGCAGCTCTCCATGCTACTCTATCCTGTGCAAGCTTCTTCATCTCCCAGTACCTACTGCAGCCTACATCCTTCTGAATCTGCTTAGTGTATTCATCTCTTGGTCTCCCTCTACAATTCTTACCCTCCACTATATTGGTGATCCCTTGATGTCTCGGAACATGTCCTACCAACCGATCCCTTCTTCTAGTCAAGTTGAGCCACAAACTCCACTTCTCCTGAATTCTATTCAATACCTCCTCATTAGTTATGTGATCTACCCATCTAATCTTCAGCATTCTTCTGTAGCACCACATTTTGAAAGCTTCTATTCTCTTCTTGTCCAGTCTATTTATAGTCCATGTTTCACTTCCATACATGGCTACACTCCATACAAATACTTTCAGAAATGACTTCCTCACCCTTAAATCTATACTCGATGTTAACAAATTTCTCTTCTACAGAAACACTTTCCTTGCCATTGTCAGTTTACATTTTATATCCTCTCTACTTTGACCATCATCAGTTATTTTGCTCCCAAAACAGCAAAACTCCTCTACTACTTTAAGTGTCTCATTTCCTAATCTAATTCCCTCAGCATCACCTGACTACATTCCATTATCCTTGTTTTGCTTTTGTTGATGTTCATCTTATATCCTCCTTTCAAGACACTGTCCATTCCGCTCAACTGCTCTTCCTAGTCCTTTGCTGTCTCTGACAGAATTACAATGTCATCGGCAAACCTCAAAGTTTTTATTTCTTCTCCATGGATTTTAATACCTACTCCGAATTTTTCTTTTGTTTCCTTTACTGCTTGCTCAATATTCAGATTGAATATCATCGGGGAGAGGCTACAACACTGTCTCACTCCCTTCCCAACCACTGCCTTCCTTTCATGTCCCTCGACTCCCTCGCTTTTATAACTACCTTCTGGTATCTGTACAAATTGTAAATAGCCATTCGCTCCCTGTATTTTACCCCTGCCACCTTCAGAATTTGAGAGTATTACAGTTAACATTGTTAAAAGCTTTCTCTATGTCAACAAATGCTAGAAACGTTGGTTTGCCTTTCCTTGATCTATCTTCTAGATAAGTCGTAGGGTCAGTATTGCCTTACGTATTCCAGTATTTCTAGGGAATCCAAACTGATATTCGCTGAGGTCGGCTTCTACCAGTTTTTCCATTCGTCATAAAGAATTCACGTTAATATTTTGCAGCCATCACTTATTAAGATGATAGTTCGGTAATTTTCACTTCTGTCAACACCTGCTTTCTTTGCGATTGGAATTATTATATTCTTCTTGAAGTCTGAGGGTATTTCGCTGTCTCGTACATCTTGCTCACCAGATGGCAGAGTTTTGTCAGGACTGGCTCTTGCAAGGCTGTCAGTAGTTCTAATGGAATGTTGTCTACTGTTGGAGCCTTGTTTCGACTTAGGTCTTTCAGTGCTGTGTCAAACTCTTCACGCAGTATCACATCTCCCATTTCATCTTCATCTACATCCTCTTCCATTTCCATAATATTGTCCTCAAGTACATTACCCTTCTATAGACCCTGTATATACTGCTTCCACCTTTCTGCTTTCCCTTCTTTGCTTAGAACTGGGATTCCATCTGAGCTCTTGATATTCATGCAAGTGGTTCTCTTTTCTCCAAAGGTCTCTTTAATTTTGCTGTAGGCAGTATCTATCTTACCCCTAGTGAGATAAGCCTCTATATCCATACATTTGTCCTCTAGCCATCCCTGCTTAGCCATTTTGCACTTCCTGTCAATCTCATTTTTGAGACGTTTTTTATTCCTTTTTGCCTGCTTCCTTTACCGCATTTTTATATTTTCTCCTTTCATCAGTTAAATTCAATATTTCTTCTGTTACCTAAGGATTTCTACTAGCCCTCATCTTTTTACCTACTTGATCCTCTGCTGCCTTCACAGTTTCTTCCCTCAAAGCTACCCATTCTTCTTCTACCGTATTTCTTTCCCCCATTTCTGTCAATCGTTCCCTAATGTTTTCCCTGAAAGCCTGTACAACATCTGGTTTAGTCAGTTTATCCTGGTCCCATCTCCTTAAATTCCCACCTTTTTGCAGTTTCTTCAGTTTTAATCTACAGTTCATAACCAATAGATTGTGGTCAGAGTCCAAACTTACCCCTGGAAATGTCTTACAATTTTAAACCTGGTTCCTGAATCTCTGTCTTACCATTATATAATCCATCTTATACCTTCTAGTATCTCCAGGCTTCTTCCATGTGTACAACCCTCTTTCATGATTCTTGAACCAAGTGTTAGCTATGATTAAGTTATACTCTGTGCATAATTCTACCACGCAGCTTCCTCTTTCATTTCTTACCCCCAATCCATATTCACGTTACATTTACTTCTCTTCCTTTCCCTACTGTCGAATTCCAGTCACCCATGACTATTAAATTTTCATCTCCTTTCACTATCTGAATAATTTATTTTATCTCATCATACGTTTCATCAATTTCTTTGTTATTTGCACAGATAGTTGGCATATAAACTTGTACCACTGTAGTAGGCATGGGTTTTGTGTCTGTCTTGGTGACAATAATGCGTTCACTATGCTGTTTGTAGTACCTTACCCGTACTCTCCTCCCCCCTCCCCCTTTTTACCCCTTCTTCTTTTCTTCTTCTTCTTCCCCTGTTTCAAATCTACCCCTGTATTACCCCTATTTGATTTTGTATTTCATCTGACCAAAAGTCTTCTTCCTCCTGCCACCGAACTTCACTAATTCCCACTATATCTACCTTTAACCTATTCATTTCCCTTTTTAAATTTTCTGACCTACCTGCCCGATTAAGAGAGTTGACATTCCATGCTCCAATCAATAGATTGCCAGTTTTCTTTCTCCTGATTACTATGTCCTCGTGAGCAGTCCCCGCCCGGAGGTCCGAATGGGGGACTATTTTACCTCTGGAATATTTTACCCAAGAGGATGCCATCATCATTTAACCATACAGTAAAGCTGCATGCCCTCAGGAAAAAGTACAGCTGTAGTTTCCCCTTGCTTTCAGCCGTTCGCAGTACCAGCACAGCAAGGCTGTTTTGGTTAGTGTTACAAGGCCAGATCTGTCAACCATCCAGACTATTGCCCCTGCAACTACTGAAAAGGCTGTTGCCCCTCTTGAGGAACCACACATTTGTCTGGCCTCTCAACAAGCTATCTGTATCACTGAGGCACGCAAGCCTCCCCACCAACGGCAAGGTCCTTGGTTCATGGTGAGGGATATATCTATAGTTATAGTTAATTCACTGCTTGGGGCGGAAGTATGGGATGGTATGTGACAAGACCAGCATTGTGGCATTGTTTGAAAGTATTTTTTAACAGTAAAATTATGGGCTCAGTCCAAAAAAAGGAAATCAGGAAACCTTATAAACAGGGATGGAAGTCTCAGTTGAAATAAGATTTTTGATTTAACATTTATTATATTAAGAGCTGATTGGTCATCTTATCAGTCAGATTTGGTAACAGCCTGGTAATGCGAATTGTATAGAACAGTTAAAGTATATAAAAGCAAATGCACATCGTAGGGCATTTTGGATGTTGTATTCAAAGCGTTCTGTAACGAAGAGTCAGACACTAACTACACATTACAGTTTTAAATGAAGTCCAGTCAATGAGTACACAAATACCATCTCTTGCAGTACATCAGGGACACAAATACACACATCAAAAAAAGTTTTTTCATCACACCGGTTCCCAGAACTCTTGAAGATAAATGTTGACTATGGATATTGTATCACAGACATAGTTCTTTTGACTGTTAGGAGATGTCACTTAACCTGCCCAAAGATGTCAACAACCATGTATGAGCAGCACCTATTAGACAGAGGGGGTTCGACAGCTGATCAGTTCCAGTCATTCCACCAGGAAGAAGTTATATAGCTCCTGTTGTCTGCAGTTCAACCATGCCTAGACTTTCAATACCGCGGTTCGATCACGTCCACATTGTTAATGTGTGCCAGGAAGGGCTCTCGACAAAAGAAGTGTCCAGACGTCTCGGACTGAACCAAAGCGATGCTGTTAAGACATGGAGGAGATACAGAGAGACAGGAACTGTCTATGACATGCCTCGCTCAGGCTGCCCAAGGGCTACTACTGCAGTGGATGACCACTACTTATGGATTATGGCTCAGAGGAACCCTGAAAGCAATTTCCACCATGTTGAATAATGCTTATTTTGCAGCCACAGGACATCTTGATAAGACTCAAACTGTAGGCAATAGGCTGCATGGTGCACAACTCCACTCTCGATGTCTATGGCGAGGTCCATCTTTGCAACCACGACACCATTCAGCGCGGTACAGATGGGCCCAGCAACATCCTGAATGTTCCGCTCAGGATTGGCATCACGTTTTCTTCAACGGTGAGTGTCACAAATGTCTTCAAACAGACGATCGTCGGAGATGTGTTTGGGGCAATCCGGTCAGGTTGAACACATTAGATACACTGTCCAGCGAGTGTAGCAAGGTGGAGGTTCCTTGCTATTTTGGAGTGGCATTATGTGGGGGCCGACGTTTGCCGCTGGTGGTCATGGATGGTGCTGTAACGGCTGTATGATACGTGAATGACATCCTCCGACCGATACTGCAGCCATAATGGTAGCATATTGGTGAGGCAATTCGCGCTCCTATCATGCACATTTTGTGATTGACTTTCTTCAGGATAACGACATCGCTCAACTAAAGTGGCTAGCATGTTCTCCAGACATGAACCCTATCAAACATGCCTGGGATAGACTGAAAAGGGCTGTTTATGGACAACGTGACGCACCAACCACTCTGAGGGATCTACGCCAAATCGCCATTGAGGAGTGAGACAATCTGGACCAACAGTGGCTTGATGAACTTGTGAGTAGTATGCCACGACGAATACAGGCATGCATCAGTGCAAGAGGACATTCTACTGAATATTAGAGGTAT
This sequence comes from Schistocerca gregaria, assembly GCF_023897955.1. NCBI lineage: Eukaryota > Metazoa > Arthropoda > Insecta > Orthoptera > Acrididae > Schistocerca > Schistocerca gregaria. The sequence goes on along the minus strand of NC_064927.1, from coordinate 168,637,692 downwards.
TGGTGTGTGCAGTTATCTGGATCTTTACCTCTGAATGTCTCACTGTACGGTGGTACAACATGCAGTGTGTGGTTTTCATGAACAATAAAAAGGGCGGATTTGATGTTTATATTGATCTCTGTTCCAGTTTTCTGTACAGGTTCCAGAACTTTCGGAACCGAGGTGATTCAAAACTGTTTTTGATGTGTGTGTATTAGTTGACAGAACACTGTCTGTGAACATCAGATTTTCATCTAGAGTGGAAACCCAAAATCATATGCTCAGTCAGTTATGCCAAAAAAACAAAGAAAAAGTAAAAGTTAATGGTCCGTGTTACTTATCGTTATCGGTCACTTATGAGATTAAATATAGATAGTACTGTCTGTAGCTTCAGATACTGGTGTTATTGTTATTATCATTATTAACATTATAATACCATATCACAAAAAACAATAGATGAGATCAGAGATGATATTAAATGCCTTTACTTGACACTGAATAGCTTGACACTGAATAGAACTTTCAGTACTTTTGTAACTTGTTAATGAAAAAGTAGGATCTACACCAGAAGACACAGTTCTGATGCCAAATCGTTCACTTGTGTATACCTGAGGCAGTAAACTAAATGCTCGATATTTTAGGAAATGATAATCTGGGAGATTGGTTGTATTGTCTTAGTCTTTTGGTTCATTTTGGGTTTCACTTTAATTACATTTATTCCTTGCATTTTTTTTCTGCTCAAGAAACAATTGTAGTCTTTACTTTATTAAAGTTTGTGAAACGGGGGATGGTACATGTGATTGCTTACAGGAAACTCTGTTCCGTGATGCTGATACTCTTGTGTTGAAGGCTGTAACTTCCACTGGAAAGACAAAACTTACTTACAGCATGCGAAGTGGTAGGGTTGCTGTGCTGTTTGAATAAATCATTTACTATGCCCAGTGTGAAATAATCAGTAGCAGTAAAATGTAATCTTAATAAGAGGCACACATTTACCTATCAAGGTGCAAAACAATCACACCATCTTTAAAAAACTAAACATTGGATAAAACATATCAACAACCCCAACATATGTGGTGGAAAGATATCACTCCATCCCTCCGCAGTGTTGGGGGCTAGAATTTACCCGCGCTCCATCCTTGCCTTTCGTAAAAGGTGAGTAACAGGAGTCTTTTTATTTGGTTGTGTTTTTATCGTGCCCATACGTTGGACTTCCAAATGATTTTGCACCTTTACCTTTTTTTTATAATGCTTTTTTTTGGCTTTTTAAGTTCTGGTCCCCATTACAGGTTTGACCTTCACTTTCCCAATTTCACAGAAGTGCGGGCCATTTGGGGAAGGACGTCTTAATGAGGTGCATTAACTCTCCACCATTCACTGTTATCTTTCGCACCTACCAATCAAGTGGATGAAGCACAACCTGTCTGTCATGGTGGGGTTGTCATGCACCCTCCCAGTGGTAGCCCCCTAACAATGCAGGGATTGCAATGCTGTTGCCTGAGCTGTAACATCCCTTTGTTAGCTAAAGAGCAGGTGCCTATCAACATCAGGATACCTGGGCTTCAGGCAACTGGTACGGTACTACGTGGCTTTTGCTTTGTCGGGGTGGTGTCCAGGAGGAGAGCCTGTGATTGGAATGAGTGCTATGAGGGTGGTTGATACAAATATGGTTCAAATGGCTCTGAGCACTATGGGACTTAACTTATGAGGTCATCAGTCCCCTAGAACTTAGAAATAATTAAACCTAACTAATGTAAGGACATCACACACATCCATGCCCGAGGCAGGATTCGAACCTGCGACCATAGAGGTCATGCGGTTTTACTGTAGTGCCTAGAACCGCTCGGCCACTCTGGCCAGCTGCGGTTGATACACATTGAAATGGATCAAACTTAATGGTGCTGACATGGCTGTCTCAACACTCAGGAACAGTGATTTTAATGCGGAGGCTTACAATCCTATGGCATTTCCATCCGTCATGTGGCAAGGATGCCAATGAGGGTGCTTGTCCACCTCCATCCCCTTGTTGTATCAACTTTATGGGCTGCTTTCTCTAGAGATTGCCATATTTTCAAAGATGAACGGCTTATTCAGGAAATCAGAGTGAAGGAAAAGATGTGTACATTTGCTGCTTGTAAATTATTCGTCAATCGAAAGCCCACTGTTCCTCCAGCAAGTAAATATAGCACTGTCCTTGCATCTGCTCAGCCTACTAAGGAGGCAGCCACGTTGAGTTGTGATCTCACCTTTAGTGTCACGGTCGTCAGATCGGCCAGTGCAAAGATCGCCCACTATCACCTGCTCATTCTATGGCTCACCCTTCATTGGCTCCTGCTAAATCACAAGCCCCAAAATCAGACATCCGAACTTCCAAAAAAGAGTCTACTCGCGAAGAATTTTTACGTACCCGATTACACAACCACCAGTTCCTCCCTCATCTCAACGCTCTGTTTCCAAGAAGGCTCATAAGAAACCAAGTTCCTCTCCTTGTCCGCTATGGAGAGTGTCGTCTACAGTGCAACCTGGTGGTAACCGCCCTCGACCGTCTTCCGTGTCACCAAGGCACACTGCTGCTGGCCGATCAACCGGCCGATCACTGGTGGCTGGAGCTGTCTCCGAACAACCTATGGATCAGGATCTTCTGCCTTTGGCTGAATGCCGTTCCACACTGTCAGTCGCCGGCTCTCAGCTGTCTTTGAGTTGAGGGTAACTTTGGTCACATTCAACCCTTTTCTGTCCACCCTATGTCAATTATCCATTGGAGTATCTGTCGCATTAGAGCCAATCAGGATGAATTGTCGATCCTCTTACGATCCTACTCGCCAGTCATCTTCTGTCTTCTGGAAACAAAGCTGCGTCCCCATGATCGTTTTGTTTTCCCTCATTTCCTGTCAGTCCAGTTTGATCTCCCCTCTGTTGATGGCACTCCAGGACATGGGGGACTTACGATTCTTCTCCTTGATACTGTCCATTATTACCCAATCCCCTTAAACAGTTCCTTCTAAGCTGTTGCTGTTGGTCTTTCCCTTTGTGGATACACCATCTCTCTTTGTACCGTTTACATTCTATCGTTCATAACGTTAGCAAGAGCAGATCTCCGTCATCTCCTTGGTCAGCTCCAGCCCCCCTATTTGCTGGTTGGGGACTTCAATGTCCACCACCTGCTTTGGGGATATCCGCGTCCTTGTCTGCGAGGCTCTCTATTGATTGACCTCTTCCACCAAGTTGATCTTCTTTGCCACAACACTGGGGAACCTACGTTTTTCTCTGCCTCCATGACAAATTTCTCTCATTTGGACCTTTCGCTGATACACACTTGAGTGACTATTTTCCATGTGTCCTTCGATTGCAGCCACAACTGCCATCTATGCACCCAAGATGCTATAAGTTTGCCCAAGCCGATTGGACACTTTTTTTGTCTCTAGCGACATTCGATGACCATCAATTTCCTAGCATCAACGATCAGGTCACTCATGTTACATAAGTTATTCTTACAGCTGCGGAATGTTTAATACCTTGCGCCTGCTATTTGTCCCGGTGCCCCCCAGTTCCTTGGTGGAACGAGGCATGCCATGACACAGTACGCGAGCGGAGACGTGCTCTTCGCGTTTTCTGCCACCATGCTACTTCGGCCAACTGTATCCGCTATAAGCAGTTACATGCTCGATGCAGTCCCTTCATCCATGATAGCAAGAAGGCAAGCTGGAACTTCTTTACTAGCTCTTTTAACACCTTTACTCCCTCCTCAGAATTTTGAAGTCAAATTCGATGGTTATCTGGCGCACCTAGTTTCTCCCCAATGTCTATGCTCACTGTCGTGCATGATACCTTACTGGACCCAGTCGCAATTTCTAATTCATTGGGTCAACACTTTGCTGAGATTTCTAGCTCTTCAAATTACTTGCCAGCCTTTCTCCCAAAGGAACGTGCAGCAGAAGTGTGACCTCTTGCTTTCTCCTCTCAAAATAGCAAAAGCTATAATACTGTTTTCTCCATGCGGGCACTCTATAACATGCACTCTCTTCTTCTGACTTTTCCGCCCCAGGACCGGGTGGCGTCCACGTCCAAGTGATGCTGCGTTTATCATACCATAGTCTGCATTCTGTCCTTCACTTTATAATTGAATTTGGATCGACAGTACTTTACCCAGGAGATGGTGGGAAGCTATCGTCGTTCCTATTCTGAAACCTGGAAAGGACCAACATTTCCCCTCTAGCTATCGCCCTATTTCTTTCACGAGTAGTGTATGTAAGGTTCTGGAGTGCATGGTGAATTGCCATTTAGCCTGGTGGCTGGATTCCCGAAGCCTTTTAACACCTGCCCAGTGCTGTTACCAAAAGCATTGTTATGCAGTTGACCGTCTTGTTGCTCTCTCCACTTATAACATTAACAATTTTCTCAGGTAACGCCAAACGGTAGCAATATTTTTTGATCTAGAGAGAGCGTATGATACCTGATGGAGGACAGGCATCCTCCGCACACTGTTCCCTTGCGGCTTTTGAAGTCTGCTACCCCTTTTTATTCATGAATGTATGGCAGAGCGCACATTTAAAGTGCAGGTGAACACTACTTTCTACCGTACATTCTCCCAAGAAAACGGGGTGCCCCAGGGCTCTGTGCGAAGTGCTGTACTGTTTTCCATCACCATAAATCTGATTATGAATTGTCTCCTTCCCGATGTCTCGGGCTCCCTCTTTGTGGACGATTTTGCGATCTACTACAGCTCTGAGCGGGACAGCCTTCTTGAACGACGTCTTCAAGGATATCTCGATCGCCTCCACTCATGGAACATCGAAACCGGCTTCCGCTTTTCTCCCAGTAAGACCGTTTGTGTCAGTTTTTGGCATCGTACGGAGTTTCTTCTGCCTTCCCTTCATCTAGGCCCTGTCGACCTTCCATTTGCGGACGTCACTAAGTTCTTGGGATATATGTTTGACAGAAAACTGTGCTGGACCTCCCACGCTTCCTATCTTTCGGCTTGCTGTCTGTGATCCATCAACACCCTCCATGTTCTGAATGGTACCTCCTGGGGAGTGGACCAAATGGTCCTTCTCCACCTTTATCGCGCCTTAGTGCACTCGAAATTGGACTATGGAAGCATAGTTTACTCCTCTGCTCGGCCGTCTACTGTTCGGTGTCTTGACTGTCCACCACTGTGGATTGTGTTTAGCGTGTGGAGCATTTTACACCAGCCCTGTGGAAAGCCTTTATGCTGAGACAGCTGAACCTCCGTTGTCCAATTTGCGAGCTGTCCTTCTGAGTTGTTAAGCTAGCCTCCTTTGGACGCCTCCTTGTATTTATGGTATGCAGGCCGCCTTTTTCTCTCTAATGCCCCTGGGAGTCCACTTCTGTCAACTGCTACATTCTCTTTCTTTCCACTTTCCTAAAACTATCTTGACAACTGGGGGCACAGCACCATTTTGGCTCCGCCCCCGGACCTGCCTGCTCCGTGACCTTTGTCAGCTTTCCAAGGATGGTACTCCTTCTCTCGTTTATCACCGGGAATTCGCTGCTCTTTGTGCACAAATGAAGGATGCCACATTTATTTACACTGACAGCTCAAAAACATTGTTTGATGTTGGGAGTGTGTATATTGTTGGTAACACTCCTCATAGATTTCGGCTACGTGACCAGTGTTCAGTTTTTACTGCGGTGCTTTACGCTGTTCTTCAGACTGTCCAATACCTCCGTCGCCATTAGCGTATACAGTATATTATATGCTCAGATTCGCTCAGCTCTCTCCTCAGATAAAGGGCTGCATATGTGAAGTCCACTGTGTTCGCTGGGTTCAGAAAGGATCCTAAGTTAATTCAGTGGACACTGGTGCTTTTTTATTGGCCTTAAACAGCAACATTTTGCTTGAGAAGGTTAAAGTCATGGTTTATAGGTCTTATGTCAGGTCTTATTTTCCTCCTCCAATGAGATGTTTTAGGTGCCAGAGGTTCAGCCACATGTCCTTCTGTTGTTCTAATGAGGCTGTGTTTTGGGCATGTGGATGGACGTTCCGTGAGGGCAGGCCTTGTGATCAACCCCCTCAGTGTGTCAGTTGTCCAGAACCCCACACTCCTTGTTCACAGTAGTGTTCATTGTTTAAGAGGTAGAAGAAAATTCAAGAGTATAAAACACTTGACAGCTTGTCTTGTCAAGATGTAAAGAAAAAGTTTGAAAGCCTTCATCTGAAAGATATGGACTCAAATTTTGAGACTGTTGGGTCACAGTCCACAATGCGCACCATGAGATTTTGCACTACAGCCCCGATAGTATTTCAGTGCCAGCCCTACATTTGGGTGAGGGAATACCAGCTCCAATGCCCTCTACCCCTGTAGCACCAATGGTTCCCACACCATTGGTGCAGCCAGAGATGCCTAGTCATGTTCTGGCATTGTCTGGGATTAGGACACCTGTCAGGGTGCCCCACTCTCAAGACAAAGACCAGCAACAACAGGCTGTAGACTGAAGAAAAGTACAGTTCTCATTGCTCTAGAAGATAAAATGGGGAAATCTTCACAGAAATTGGAGTCTCACAAGGGTAAGAAGGATAAGCAGAAAGACAAACTACTTTCTGAGGCTTCAGATGTTCTCCTCCCTGCCCCAGCAAAGGTTGAGTCTATGCACCTTGACAATGTATAACACGATCAGGTGGACTGTGACTTGGTAGTGAAGTAACCACACCCATATTTTCCATTTGCTACTTTCTCATACCTCACTCTGATGTTCCTTCAGTGGAACTGTAATGGCTACTATTGCCATCTTACCATCACAAATATTCATCTACTGCAATTTAAGCTGTGCTCTGAGGATTCTGCCTAACTACTTCTTTGAGAGATACAGAAAAAAACTTTCTGTTGATAAATATTGTATGTGACTGCTTTGATTTCCTTGTAGCTATGTGTGTGTGTGTGCATATTAATTAAACTACTTCGCACTACTTAACAGTGATGTCTCTGTCATTTACTTACTACTTATTCTGTAATTGGCAGAGCACTCCAGGAAGCATGATTTATGGCAGCACGTACTCTGCTCTGAAAAACTAAAAACCCGAGTATAACAATCATGTTAATGTCAAGAGGGATTCCGATGGGATTTATGCCCCATACACTGATATTTTCTGTGGGCAAGTGCCCCTTAACACTGAACTAGAAGCTGTTGCTGTTAATGACTACCTGTCAGTACAGACGACAATCTGTAATGTTTATCTACCCCCAGACAGATCTTTCAGTTATCATGAGCTATTAGAGTTAGTGGAACAGGTGTCCCCCCCCCCCCCCCTCCACTCATAATTCTCTATGGGGGCAGTGACATTGTCTCATAGAGGCTGGATACTAGAACACCTTCTTTCAGAACTGGATGTCTGCCCGCTCATTTCAGTGCAGCTCATGGAATATACTCAGCTATTGATCTCACAATTTGCAGCATGAGTTTCTTATCCCTCATTCAGTTGTGTGTTCATAGCGATCGCTGTGACAATGGCCATTTCTCTCCCTCTCCACTCAAAGACATCTGGAACACCTCCATGTTGCTTGCTTCAGAAACCTGACTGGCACACTTTATCTTTGCAGCCACTCCTGCAACAGATATCGATGAAGTGTTACAAGATAATGTTGATACTCTTACTCATGGTGCAGCAGGCACAATCCCCTACTCCTCTGCCTCATCCCAATGGCCGCCAGTGCCATGGTAGTCTGAAGATATAGCCACAGGTATCGGGCAATGCAGCAGGGTGCTTCAATGGCACAAGCGCCACCTGTCAGTGGATTATTTAATAGCACTCAAGAGGCTCCAGGTGAAAGAGCGATTTTTAATGGAAAAAAGGTAGCAGGATTGTTAGGAGCAATAAGAGTCATCTATGCGAACCTAAACCCCATCTCCCCCTGTGGGTCCAGCGATTCAAATAGGCCCAAGGTATTCCTGCCTGTCATAAGAGGCAACTAAAAGGAGTCTCTCACATTTTGGCCTTATGTGATGGTCCCCTGTAGGGTTTGACTCCCATTCTTCAAAATTTTCCCGAAGTGTGAGCCAATTGTGGAAAAACGCCGTACATGGTGCATTGTGTCCATTGTGCATTGAGATCTTTAGCCCACTTTCTCGTTGTCATTGCAGTCCCGCCCATACTCCATCTCTTGGGCGAGAACACCTTCCTGGGTGCGTTTTCTACCAAGCACTATGCAGTGTCGCTTTCTGCATTGACGATGACCATGGACTTCTTTGCACCTGATATTGAACACGGTAGCCAGTCTGTTGTGGTGGGGTCGCCATGTACCCTGTTGGTTGTAGTCCCCTGACCACACAAAGATTGCTCTGCTGATGCCTGCACCGTTAACTCCCAACATATGCCCTGGGGCATCGGGACTCCCAGCAGTGGCCATCCTGCCAGGTGGCTTTTGCTGTGGCTAGGTGGTTCCCATGGGGAGGGCCCCTGATCGAAGTGGGTGGCATCAGGGCGGATGACACACGATGAAGTGTAGTCCATCATCTCTTGCTGGTGGTGAAACACCAGCAGTCTCTAAGCGATCACGAGCTCAATTCAGCTCACAGAAGTACAACCCCTAATCATTCCCCTCTCTGGCCCCACCATGGGAGAAATGTCAGGCTAAAGATGGCAGTGGAGTTTTTTGGCCCTGGTACATTGTACGTTTGAGAGCTGATGGGGAAGCTTTCATGACAACGAAGCCTCAGTTTTTTGATGAGCATTTAAAGTACAAATTTGGGGAGGTGGAGGGCTTGTCCAAAATGAGATCTTGGTCAGTCTTGATCAAAACACCATACTGTGCCCAGTCACGGGTGCTACTCACTTGTGACAAGCTGGGGGTTGTTTCTGTCACCATGATGCCCCATAAGACCTTAAATATAGTCCAGGGTATCATATTTCACAGGGACCTTCTTTTGCAGTCTGACGATGAGCTGCGCGCCAATTTAGAGCGGCGAGGTGTACATTTCGTCAGGCATGCCCACCAGAGTCCGAGGAATAATCAGGTTGCCACCAGTGCCTTCATCTTGGCCTTTGAGGGTGATACATTGCCTGAGAAAGTCAAGGTGATGGTTTACTGCTGTGATGTAAAGCCCTATATCACTCCCACAATGCGGTGCTTTAAGTGCTGGAAGTTCGACCATATGTCTTCCCAGTGTACTTCCAGCATCACATGTCGAGATAACGGACGCTCATCACATCTCAATACTCCATGTGGCCGCTCCCATCTGTATCAACTGCGGAGAGCACCATTTGCCTTGCCTGCCAGACTGCAGGCTTCTCCAGAAAGAAAGGACAATCATGGAGCACAAAACCCTGGACCGACTGACCTACACTGAGGCCAAGAGAAAATTTGAACACCTGCATCCTGTGCGTATGACATCGTCTTATGCCGCCACTGCAACAGTTATGGCACCATCAGCTCTGCCAACCCAAGTCACCTCTCACAGCCGGAAGACTACACCTGCCCCCTTGATGGTGGGGGGCGTTTCCCTCTCTGTTGCTCCTGCACCACCCACTTCGGGAACAACACCCCCCTCCCCAACCATCGAAGACATGAGTCCCCACTTCTAAGCCGGAGGAGCATAAGTCTTCTTTGGCTTCTCTCGTTAGAAGGGTCCTTTGGGTCACTAACTTCCCATGTTTCTCCTAGTGGGAAAAATGACACCCACCAGTGGCTGGAGAGCCCAAAAGCAGCTGGTCATAGGGCTTCATGCTCATCCTCAGTCCCGGAGACTGAACCAGTGAAGTCCTCCCAGTCTCACGATGACGTCATCCTCCAGTGGAATAGTGATGGTTTTTTCCACTGTTTGGCTCAGCTACGGTAACTGTTAAGCTTAACATCTGCTATCTGTGTTGCCCTCCAGGAAACCTGGTTCTGGGCAATGCGGACCCATGCTCTCTGTGGCCATAAGGGATATTACAGGAACTGTAGCGCCTATAATCAAATGTCATGTGGAGTTTGTGTTATGTCCTAAACTTAGTCTGTACTGACACTGTGCCCCTTGAAACCCCTCTTGAAGCTGTGGCTGTCAGAATAGGGACGACGCAGGAAATAGCTGTCTCCAATGTATATCTTTCTCCAGATGGTGCAGTACCTCTGAATGTATTAGCTGCACCGATTGATCAACTCCCTAAACCTTTTTTACTTTTGAGAGATTTTAATACCCATAACCCCTTGTGGGGTGGCACTTCGTGTACTGGCTGAGGAAGAGGTGTCGAAACTTTACTGTCTCAGTTTGACCTCTGCCTCTTAAACACTGGGGCTGCCAAGCATTTCACTGTGGCTCATGGTAGTTACTCGGCCATTGATTTATCAATTCACAACCCAGGACTTCTCCCATCTATCCACTGGAGAGCACATGACGACCTGTGTGGTAGTGACCACTTCCCCATCTTTCTGTCACTGCCCCAACGCCAGGCCCATGGACACCTGCCCAGATAGGCTTTAAACAAGGCCAACTGGGAAACTTTCATCTCTGATGTCACTGTTGAATCTCCTACACACGGTAACATCGATGTGATGGTTGGGCAGGTGGCTACAGCAATTATTGAGTGTTCCGATACTGATCACTGCTGCTGAGGAAGATTCCCCGCATTCGCAGATAAAGGCGACGTCGCGCCGCTGTTTACAAAGGCATTGACAATTTACAAATAGACAGTCAAACTAACATTGGTGCTCAAGTATTTTTACAAGGACCGTCCGTCTTTTGTGGTTGCTTAGTGAACTTCTTGCAAATACAAAACGCGATCCCTCACTCTTTAGGGTGCCTGAGGTGTAAGGTAATCCCTTGGTTGTCGCTGGAAGTTGCTAAAGCAATTAAGGAGTGTCGGCGAGCTCTACAGCGGCATAAGTGGCACCCTTCTCTGGAGAACCTCATCGCCTTTAAACGACTCCATGCTCGTGTTCGCTACCTTATCAAATGACAGAAGCAGGAGTGTTGGGAGAGATACGCCTTGACTATTATGTGTCATATGTGACCTTCCCACGTCTGGGCAAAGATAACACGTCTTTTTGGGTACCAGACCCTGACAGGTGTTCCTGGTGTTACCATAAATGGCATGTTATCTAGCGATGCAAGTGCGATTGCCAAGCACTTCGCACGAGCCCTTGCGTTGGAGAATTACCCCCAGCTTTTCACATTCTCAAACAGCAGCTGGAAGGGAACGCCCTCTGATTCACTACATGCCACAGTGAATCCTATAACGCCCAATTTACAGAGTGGGAGCTCCTCAGTGTCCTTTCACATGCCCCGACACAGCTCCTGAGCCTGATAGGATCCACAGCCAGATGATTAAAAATCTCTCATCTGACTACAACCGACACCACCTTGTTATTTTCAACCGGATATGGTGTGATGACATTTTTCCATTGGAATGGCGAGAGAGCATCATCATTCCGGTGCTCAAACCCGGTAAAAACCCACTTAATGCAGATAGCTATCAGCCCATCAGGCTCACCAATGTTCTTTGTAAACTGCTGGAATGTAGGGTGTTGTTGGTTGGGTTGGGTCCTGGAATCACATGGCGTACTGCCTCCATGTCAGGGTGGCTTCTGCCAATGTCGCTCTACCACTGATAATATTGTGTCCCTCGAGTCTGCCATCCGAAGAGCCTTTTCCAGATGGCAATACGTGGTTGCCGTCTTTTCTGACTTACGTAAAGCATACGACACGACCTGGTGACATCATATCCTTGCCACATTGTATGAGTGGGGTCTCCGGGACCTGCTCCTATTTTACTTTCCATGTCCAAGTTGGTGCCTCCTATAGTTCCATACATATCCAGGAGAATGGAGACATGCAGGGGTCTGTATTGAGTGCCTCTCTATTTTTAGTGGCCATTAATGGTCTAGCAGCAGCTGTCGGACCATCTGTCTCACCTTCTCTGTATGCAGACGACTTCTGCATTTCGTATTGCTGCTCCAGTACTGGTGTTGCTGAGCGTCGCCTACAGGGAGCCATCCACAAGGTGCAGTAATGGGCTCTAGCCCACGGCTTCCAGTTTTCAGCCGCAGTCGTGTGTCATGCACTTCTGTCGGTGTCGAACCGTTCATCCAGACCCAGAACTTGACCTTCATGATGATCCACTCATTGTAGTGGAGACATATCGATTCTTAGGACTGGTTTTCGACACTCAATTGACTTGGCTTCCTCATCTCCCACATCGGCAGCCCAGGTCGGGGCTGACTATTGATGTTTGCACGCTGTCACTTCTCTCCTTTCAGTCCATGGTGTACACCACGGCCGCAGCTTCCTGAACCTTTCACGTGGCCCTAAGGACTCCGTTAACCCTGCGGCTCTCCACTGTCACTTCCTCTCTATTTTTGATGTGTTCTGGGGCTCTGAAGTGATTTACGTCGACAGCTCAATGGCTGATGGTCACGTAGGCTTTGCATATGTTTATGGAGGACATATTGGACAGCACTCCTTGCCAGATGGCTGCAGTGTTTCACTGCAGAGCTGGTAGCCATATCTCGCGCTCTTGAGCACATCTGCTCATGCCCTGGCGCATCATCTCTGCTGTGTACTGACTCACTGCACAGCCTACAAGCTATTGACCAGTGCTACCCTTGCCGTAGTCTGGTAGCATCCATCCAGGAGCCCATCTATGCCCTGGAACAGTCCCGTCGTTCAGTAGTGTTTGTGTGGACTCCTAGGCACATTAGAATCACAGGCAACAAACTTGCCGACAGGCTGGCTAAACAGGTGATGCGGAAACTGTTTCTGGAGATGGGGATCTCCGAAGCTGACCTGCGTTCTGTCTTACACTGCAGGGTTTTCAGAACAGAATGGCATAACAGTAAGCACAACAAGCAGCGTACCATTAAGCAGATGACGAATGTGTGGTAGTCTTCCATGTGGTCCTCTCGCAGGGAATCAGTTGTCCTCTGCCGGCTCCGCGTTGGCCATACGTGGTTAATGCATGGTCACCTAGTCTGTCGTGGGGACCCACCTCTGTGTTGCTGTGACTCCGAAATGACAGTTGTCAAACTCTTGCCGGACTGCCCACTTTTAGCCACTCTTCTGTGTACTTTTAACTTTCCCAGCTCCCTACCTTTGGTGTTGGGCGACAATGCCTCAGCAGCAGTTTTAGTTACAGTTTTATCCGTGAGAGTGGGTTTTATACTTCTATGTAGGTTTTAGCGCATGTCCTTTGTCCCTCTGTGTCCTCCATCGTAGTGCTTTTAGGGTGGAAGTTTTAATGTGTTGCAGAGTGGCTGGCTTCCCATTTTTATTCTCATGGTTGGCCAGCCACTATAATCTGCTTTCTTGTTTTACTCTATTCTGTTTCTAGCATCTCAGTTGTTTTCTTGTCCTCTTTTGTTCCTTTTAGGGTTTGTTGCCTTTCTTCGTTCTTGTGGTTTTTCCTTTCTTTCCATTTTGTGTTACATATCTCGTCCATTTTATTGTCACACTTGTGGCATTGTTTTATTAGGAACAGGGGACTGATGGCCTCGTAGTTTGCCCCCCCCCCCCCCCCTCTTTTAAACCAACCTAAACCCCATCATCCCAAGTGTAGGCTAAATTCAAACACATTTGCAGCCATCTGCCGCCCATGAGGTGCTTGACATACTTGTAAACAGTAAAATCTGCACTGATCCTGCAGTACTTGCCAACTGTTTTGCGGCTCACTTCGCTGAAGTGTCGACTTATAGTAATTACATCCTCATTTTATGACCCAGATACACTTTACTGAGTGCCGCCTGCTATCCTTCCGTGCACATGGTTTTCTTTTACACAGTGCCCCTTTTACTGAATGGAAGCTCTGCATTGCTTTGGCAGTGTGTCGAGATACAGCCCCTGGAACCGACAAAATACACAACAAAATTCTCAAACGTCTTCGTGCCAACAGCATGAAACATATCGTCGAAATTGTTAATCGTATGTGGCAGAAAGAATAATTTCCCTCTCAATGGTGGGAAGGTATTATTATTCCTGTCCTGCAACTGGGAAAGGCCTCACATAATTTAACGAACTACCAACCAATCTTTCTGACAAATGGGCTGTGTAAGCTACTCAAATGAGCGGTCAGCTGCTGTCTTTGTTGATGCCTTGAAGTGGAGAGCATATACCATGATTCCAAAGTGGCTTTTAGGCTTTCTGGTCCACCACAGATCACCGGGTTTATCTGAAATCTGCAGTACACAATGCTTTTGTTCTTTGCCAATATCTAATTGTTGTGTTCTTTGACCTGCATACAATACCACCGGGAGACATCATGTTCAGTCTACACAGAGTGAAAGAGGTTTGTGGGGTAGTTTACCCATTTTTATCCAGAATTTCTTATTTCTCACACTATTTCAGATCCAGATAGATTCGACTCTCAGCAACCAATGTGTGTTGGAAACAGGAGTACCTCTGGGATTGGTTCAGAGCATAATGTTGTTCGCTGTTGCCATCAGTGGTGTCATAAATACAGCGGCCCCCACAGTCTGTCACTGTATGTGGATGATCTTTGCCTGTAGTATACATCTGTATCACTGTGCACCACTGAGCGCAAGTTTCAGGGGACTGTCTTGAGAGTACATGACTGGACTTTGAATCATGGCTATCAATTTTCTCACGCAAAATCACAAGTTGTGCTTTTTTGCCGACTCCAGACTGTGCATCCCCATCCAGAAATATATCTTGGTGACCATTTACTTGAAATCATTGAAACGTTTCAATTCTTACGTATTTCATTTGACAAGAAGCTAACTTGGCTGCCACGTGTCCGCCAGCTCAAGGCAGCTTGTATTAAGAAACTAAATTCTCGCCATTTTCTTAGTAACTGTTTGTGGGGGAGTGGAATGCAGTTCTTCTGAGGTGTTACAATGGAATGGATGTGTTGCCTGTGAGTCTGCAGCACGATCTGTACTGAACTTGCTGAACCCTGTTCGCCACACTGGCATGCACTTGGCAACTGAGGACTTCAGTATGGTGTCCTACCACTGCAGGTTAGATGACAGCAGCTTTTGGCTAATTATACTGTCACTGTCTGCCAGATACATACTCATCCATGTCACTGAATTCTGTTCCACAACCAACTGTCCAACTGTTCAAACTGTTTGTGTACCACTGAAAACTGGGTAGTTATGCTGGGATCTGACTTGATACGTTATTGAAGGACCTTCAACACCTCCCCTCCCCCGGTCATGTGATATGGATTTACTTTTTTTGTCAGCCCAAGAAGGATGCTGATCTTACCCAACACCAGTTTTGTTCAATCACCCACAATTATTCTAACTCAGTACTCTTCTACACAGGAGAATTGAAAGTCAACAACAGATTTGGTTACGCTTTTGCGCATGTAAGGGGACACGAGAAGGACTCTGTACTGAGTGCCTGCAGTGTATACACTGCAGAGTTGGTTGCCATATCTCAGGCTTTGTGGTACATCAGATCCCTTAACATGATGAACTTTCTGGTCTAGTGACTTCATGAGCTGCTTAAAAGGCATATTCTTGTACTATCTCAAAAATGGGTTGGTCACCAACATCCAGGACCTATTGGTTGACCACTGCAGCTCCAGAAAGACATGACCTTCATCTGGACACTGAGCCACATAGGCATTCTAGGAAATGAACTAGCTGACAGTCTCGCTAAAGATGCCACTGGAGGGGATCATCTTGATGTCGGAATACTGGGCCTGGAATACCAGGTCGAGACTTAAGATTACAACTTTGACTCAATGTTTTGAGGCACTGAGATTTGGAATGGCAGACTAATATGACCCAAAGCAAGTTACAAGTGATTAAGGGGTCTGCTAAGGTGCGGCGTACATCTTTCCAGGCCTCTCAGAAAGATACCATTGTGTTATTCCAACTATGCATTGTCTACATGAGACTCACCCACAAGTTTCTTCTGAGTTGGGAGGCTCTTCCTCACTGCAGTTGTGGTAGTCTACTGATGATAGTACATGTTCTTGTTGAGTGCACCATACTGGCCGATCTGAGGCACGCTCTCAGCTTGCGTCCCTCTCTCCCTCAGATGCTTGTGGATAATGAGACAGCCACTACCAGCCATTACTACAGGAAACATGAGGAGAAACTGAAACTCTTTATCAGTGATAAGAGCCTTGGGTATGTATCTTCAGAAGATACATTTTATCGTTTCTGCCACACCTTGGTTAATAATTCAGTGCTGGCCAGGGTGGCCGAGCGGTTCTAGGCGGTACAGTCTGGAACCGTGCGACCGCTGTGGTCGCAGGTTCGAATCCTGCCTCGGGCATGGATATGTGTGATGTCCTTAGGTTAGTTAGGTTTAAGTAGTTCTAAGTTCTAGGGGACTGATGACCTCAGAAGTTAAGTCCCATAGTGCTCAGAGCCATTTGAACCAGCGAATAATTCAGTCTGCTGAAAAAGGATGGCCACAGTAGTGATAGTGCTAGAAAAAGAGTCGCAAATCCTATACACAATGCATACCACCCCTTGCCTTCTCCGCCTTGCCACCAGCCAACAAGGGGTTTTATCAGTTCATGTGCATTGCAATGTAAACATATGTTCCCTGTATCGGTGCCCATACAGCATTGCAGCAGGATTATTAACCACTGTAGATTCTCAGCACACACTTCAGCCCTCATGTGCACTGCTTGGTGGGAAATGGTTGATTTAACCTCCGGCAACCAATTCCATTGGGAGTTTTTCTGCCAGGCAGTGGATTACCTCAAAGTAAGGAGTATTCCAGATAGGTCAACACTGTCACTTCTTCCATTACTCTGTAGTACCAGTGTTGATATTTAAAATGTTAGTATTCTCCTTTGTACTACTCCTCATCATCACCTTCATCATTGCTCTGTTTATCTTTAAACCATATTCCATGCTAAATCTGTTATCCTTTACTTTCAACATACCAATTTTTCTGGTCTTTCTTTGAAATGTCCTTGGCCAGTGGCTGGCATGGAGCATAGGAATTTTAGGCGACATTCTCATGCTCTTTCCTGTTCTGACACCTCTCACTTGTTCGTGGCCAGTTCTCTAGTGTCTTACACTTTGGATTCTGTAGAGAGAACTACTGGGTTCCTCTGTTTTCCTGAGGCACCAAGGAGGTTGCAGCTTAACAGAAGGCCTGTTTGTTCATAATGGGAAGGCCTTCAAGTCTCCCAGTTCAATCGCCTTGTGTCCTTGGAACTCTGCAGCATCCCTCAGCTGCCAGTCAGTCTTCCAACAAGACACCACTTTCAGAGCAAAGCACAAACCTTGAAAACCATACATGTGGCTTTCAGAAATGTCTTACTGTTTTGTCCCCAGGTCCCACTGTGAAATATTACAAAACGTACAAGAAGTAGCCATACGATTTTAATTATCACCACAAAAAATAAAGTTTTGTGATTAAATTTTTGTTTGTTTTCAGGTGCATGTCTGCAGCTGTGGTACACATTCAAATCCCCACACCATAGTACTGTAGCATGATGCTAGAGTAGCCAAAAGAAAATGAGATAGTGCATCACCACTTACAGTGTTTCTTCCTCTTGAACATTCTTCCACGAGCTAGTTCAGTCAGTTTAGGGGAAAGGCAGTGAATTCGTAGCTCCATATACAAATGTGATTTCAATTCTGATCTATTCTTATAACTGATTTGTAAAGAATACAGTCCTCTTTTTCTATTAATGTGAACATATTTTCTTCATAAAAACTACATACTGCTCAATGGAGCTAACTGAATTTTTTACAATGTCTCTGAAGAGAACTGAGGACAATTAAGAGATCCTTAATGTTAATTGGGGAACTCATTAATAAAGCTAACAAAGAGTGGGGATGGACTCCTGACTGAAAATGGAAGGAAAAAGGTCCTGTGAACATTTGTTCGGAAATGGTTGTCACGCGCGTTTGTGTGTTTGTGTGTGTGTGTGTGTGTGTGTGTGTGTGTGTGTGTGTGTGTGTGGGTGTGCACGTGCGCCCAGGCACTTGAGTGTGATTTGCAGAATGCCAAGTACATTTAGACGTGGTTGCTACTCCTGCCACTGGAAAGAAGTGGACATCATGAGATTTAAAAACCAAGACATGGCCCACAGCTCACAGACCATTGGTCTATAAACCTAACAGAATACCACTTGTTACAACGTATTTTAACAAGATATGTTGTATGGAAGGCAGCATGTACCACCTCAGCTTATCTTGGGATCTATTCTTTACTTTTTATAAGAGTGGGATATGTGTGATGTGTTGTAAAACTGTCAGGCACAGGATATTTGAGTGTATTTACAGAGTGTTTTCGCTTCACATTCTACCAATGTTCACATAGTTGTGCACATCTGTTAAAGAGCTATGTTAAATATTTTATGAGATTACATGTGTACACATGTAGGTGGGTAAGGCACATCAAATTTCATATGTTTTGATAGTGAGAAAGTTTTGATAGGTGGTCCATTTGGAATTTTTTTAGACAAATTTATTTTAAATTAGCTTTGTACGGTATGATAACTATGCTGTTGGACATCCTTAATTAAAATAATAATCTTACATGGTGAATGTTTTTAATAAGCAGAGTTTTATACGGCTGTTTATAATCTGAGAACAAATGAACATTACATGTACCAAAGATATGTTGATACGTAATCATTGTAGAAGGCCATGTTTATTAAATGGATAGTTGCATTATGCCAGAAGCAGAATTAGTGCCAGGGAAGACCCAATTAAGTCATTTTGAGATTAACTACTAAATATCAGAATTACTTACAAATTGGTCTCTGTAAAGACAGCATATTTAATTTCATTCAAGATTGTAAACCTTAATAAATCATGTGAACAAAGGGATTGATGCCAGTTTACTAAATAGGAGAGGCTCTGATCAATTGACAGCGAGTCAGTCGAAACAGTTGCTGTGGGTGTTTGTCGACACACCGATGAAGCACTTTGTCCGAGAGCTAAGCATTTTTCTTTGTTTTTCCGTAGCAGCATAATACCCTGCAGCTGATCTGTTTGATGAGCTGTGATCTCTGCTCTTGATATGTATTACTTTTCATCCTGAAATTTCCATTACCCCAAATAGTGCAATTTTACTTAATAGCTGCTCATATTTCTGCTAGAAAGGATCAATGTGTTTGTTCTCTCTGGTTTTCTGGCATTATTACTTTAATTTAGGTAAGATAATTTGCTGTCTTGTGTTTAGAAAGTGCAAAATTCAAATTACCCTCTCAGCATCTTGATTGTGATGTCTACAGTTTCCCTGATTTGCTTCAGCTAAATAAATGAAGTGTTTTTCTGAAAACGACAGCCATTCCATGACCCATCTTTGTCCTCTTGAGTTAAAGCTCTGTTATCTAATATCCTGACTGTCAGTCAGCTATGAAACTCATATCTTCTCTGGGTTCTCTTCTTTTTTATTTTATTGTGATAAAACAAGTTGCCGCCGCTCATACTTCAGCTGTCATTCAACAACATCTTTGCTTCTGTACTTCCGCCTCGACTGACATCTCTGCCCAAACTCTTTGCCTTTACATATGTCTGTTTGTGTCTGTATATGTGTGGATGGATATGTGTGTGTGTGCGTGAGTGTATACCTGTCCCTTTTTCCCCCTAAGGTAAGTCTTTCTGCTCCCGGGATTGGAATGACTCCTTACCCTCTCTTTCCTGATGAAGCAACCGTGGGTTGTGAAAGCTTGAAATTTGTGTGTGTGTTTGTGTTTGTTATTGTCTCTATCAACATACCAATGCTTTTGTTTGGTAAGTTACAGCATCTTTGTTTTTAGATATATTTTTCCCACGTTTACCTCTATTATATTCATATATAATGTTACATTTTTATATGCAATTAATTTGCCCTTAAATGAATTTCCATGGAATTACTGTGATGTATTGTTATTTCTCAGATGAACTTTTTGGCACGACGAGTTTAGTTCCAAATAAGACGCAAAGAATGCCAGCAGAAGCTTCTGGTGGAAGGAAGAAGGAAAAAACTGTAGTATTCGATGATCCACTAATGGCACTTTCTAAGTCTGGGGATACATCACCTTAGGAAAAAGGAATGTGAGTGTACTCATACTACAAATTTATTTTAAGGCTTTTTTTTAAAAAAATTCAGCAAGCAGTCCTCCACAACTGTTAAATAATCAAAGGAGTTCATGTTATAAATACAATAGGTGTTTTATTTGTAAACAGGTGTCCTCAACCACAGAAATCATCACTTGGGTGAAAATGATAATGATAGCAGAAATAATCATGCAGTGTTGAATTAGTTATTGTAAGGTCAGATACGCATAAAAATGCGTACTAACATTTGTAATCAAACACAAGTTCAGATTTTTGTTCACATCATCAATTTATGCTACATTGCAAAATGTAAAATGCCAAATGTTTTCGTCATCAGCACGTTGCAGTTCTTTTCAAAATATTAATAAGTGGTAGGATATAGTTTATAACAGTAAATAAGAAGCTTCAAACAAGTTACATGAAATCTGATTCAGTCTTAATAATGTTATTTCTTCACCATACTGACACATTCTGTTATTTTGAAATTTTGTGTTCGTCCGTAATGAACTATAGTTAAGAATGTTTACAGCATTTTACATGGCGGCAGCAACAACCTTTCCCCTACCCTACCATCTCTGTCCCATCCCTTTTCACCTCATGAAGTTTAAGCCTTCCTGATTTGAGGTGGCTTGTGTGCATCATTAAAGATGGTGCACTTCGACGATACACACAGCTGTATTGGAGATGGACATACATTGGAACGATATTTATGGAGAAGCCAGACCAACATATGGTTCCTGTAGATGGGCAGCAGCTTTTTCATAGGAATTCACTCTGCAGCAGAGTCTGCATTTATTTGAAACTGGCAGATTAAAACTCTGTTCTAAACTGGGGATCAAACCTGGGAATTTTACCTTTTGTGGATAAGTGATCCACTGACTGAGCTATTGAAGCACAACTCAAACCAGCTTTACTTCTGCCAGTTGTTATGTTGTTGCATTAATTTGAGGTGTAAGCGAATTTGAGGTGTAAGCGGTGCTGATAGACAATAAAAGCAGGTTGAAAGCTGTGAGCTATCTGAGGAAGTTAACCTTGCATTGCTGCGCAACTGTTTCACCAGGTACCCAGTCTAGCTTACCAAATTCCCAACCAGACTAACATTAATTATAATCTTTTAATAGTCATACGGCAACTGGTGATTATATATTAAAAACAATGATTCCAAGACTTACCAAGCGGGAAAGCTCCGGTAGACAGGCACAATAAAATAAAACACACACACACACACACACACACACACACACACACACACACACACACACACACACACACACACACACACACAAAATTTCGAGCTTTCGCAACCGGCGGTTGCTTCGTCAGGAAAGAGGGAAGGAGAAGGAAAGATGAAAGGATGTGGGTTTTAAGGGAGAGGGTAAGGAGTCATTCCACTCTCAGAAGCGGAAAGACTTACCTTAGGGGGAAAAAAGGATAGGTATATACTCGCGCGTGCACATGCATGCACGCACGCACGCGCACACACACACACACACACACACACACACACACACACACACACACACACATCCATCCATACGTATACAGACACAAGCAGACATATTTAAAGGCAAAGAGTTCGCGCAGACATCTGCTTGTGTCTGTGTATGTATGTATGGATGGATGTGTGTGTGTGTGTGTGTGTGTGTGTGTGTGTGTGTGTGTGTGTGTGTGTGTGTGTGTGTGCGCGCGCGCGCGTGTATATACCTATCCTTTTTTCCCTTTAAGGTAAGTCTTTCCGCTCCCGGGAGTGGAATGACTCCTTACCCTCTCCCTTAAAACCCACATCCTTTCATCTTTCCTTTTCCTTCCCTCTTTCCAGACGAAGCAGCCGCCGGTTGCGAAAGCTCGAAATTCTGTGTCTGTTATAATAAAATTGTGCCTATCTACCGGCACTTTCACGCTTGGTAAGTCATATATATATCACTGGTTGTCGTATGACTGTTAAAAGATTATGATTAATGTTAGTCTGGTTGGGAATTTGGTAACCTAGACTGGATACCTGGTGAAACAGTTGCGCAGCAATGCAAGGTTAACTTCCTCAGATAGCTCACAGCTTTTAACCCACTTTTATTGTCTATCAGCACCGCTTACACCTCAAATTAGTGCAACAACATTACACATGGTGACCCTGTTCTGTGATTCCACTAGACTCTGGAATCTCTGAAATGTTAGATTTCGAGCATTGTATAATCTTAATTTTTTTCCCTGCAGCGCTAAAAAACTTCTGCATTGTTTCTGTGCAGACTTTCAAATGATTCACGGCATTGTTGAGTGGCGTTGTGTTGTTTGTCTTGTTGTTTTGTTTTCTATATTTGTGTGTTTTGTGTGTGTGTGTGTGTGTGTGTGTGTGTGTGTGTGTGTGTGTGTGTGTGTGTGTGTTTTTCTCGCTTGTAAATTGCTCTGTTCGATCAAAGATAAAAATTTGTTTTGCGTGTGAAAAAGAGCGTACCAGGTTGGGTACCTTTCGTATAACTGTCATAATTTTTGGGGGATACGTTTATTGCGATTAATGTGTTGCGTACCGGGTACAGTAGAGCGAAACATTCCATGTGGGAAAAATATATCTAAAAACAAAGATGATGTGACTTACCATACAAAAGTGCTGGCAGGTCGATAGACACACAAACAAACACAAACATACACACAAAATTACGAGCTTTCGCAACCGGCGGTTGCTTCGTCAGGAAAGAGGGAAAGAGAAGGAAAAGATTAAAGGATGTGGGTTTTAAAGGAGAGGGTAAGGAGCCATTCCAATCCGGGGAGCGGAAAGACTTACCTTAGGGGGAAAAAAGAACAGGTATATACTTGCGCGCGCGCACCCACACACACACACACACACACACACACACACACACACACACACACACACACACACACACACATATCCATCCATACATATACAGACACAAGCAGACATATTTAAAGGCAAAGAGTTTGGGCAGATATGTCAGTCGAGGCGGAAGTGCAGAGGCAAAGATGATGTTGAATGACAGGTGAGGTATTAGTGGCGGCAACTTGAAATTAGTGGAGATTGAGGCCTGGTGGATAACGAGAAGAGAGGATACATTGAAGGGCAAGTTCCCATCTCCGGAGTTCGGATAGGTTGGTGTTGGTGGGAAGTATCCAGATAACCCGGATGGTGTAATACTGTGCCAAGATGTGCTGGCCGTGCACCAAAGCATGTTTAGCCACAGGGTGATCCTCATTACCAACAAACACTGTCTGCCTGTGTCCATTCATGCGAATGGACAGTTTGCTGCTGGTCATTCCCACATAGAAAACGTCGCAGTGTAAGCAGGTCAGTTGGTAAATCACGTGGGTGCTTTCACACGTGGCTCTGCCTTTGATCGTGTACACCTTCCGGGTTACAGGACTGGAGTAGGTGGTGGTGGGAGGGTGCATAGGACAGGTTTTACACCGGGGGCGATTACAAGGGTAGGAGCCAGAGGGTAGGTAAGGTGGTTTGGGGATTTCATAGGGATGAACCAAGAGGTTACGAAGGTTAGGTGGACGGCGGAAAGACACTCTTGGTGGAGTGGGGAGGATTTCATGAAGGATGGATCTCATTTCGGGGCAGGATTTTAGGAAGTCGTATCCCTGCTGGAGAGCCACATTTAGAGTCTGATCCAGTCCCGGGAAGTATCCTGTCACAAGTGGGTCACTTTTGGGGTTCTTCTGTAAGAGGTTCTGGGTTTGAGAGGATGAGGAAGTGGCTCTGGTTATTTGCTTCTGTACCAGGTCGGGAGGGTAGTTGCGGGATGCGAAAGCTGTTTTCAGGTATTTTGGTGTAATGGTTCAGGGATTCAGGACTGGAGCAGATTTGTTTGCCACGAAGGCCTAGGCTGTAGGGAAGGGACCGTTTGATATGGAATGGGTGGCAGCTGTCAGCCCCACTCCCAGATTCAACCAAACTGCCCTCGTCAAATATTTACTGTCCTACACTCGTAGTCTCTGCTGGAAATATCACTTTGCCACGATGAAAAGTAATCCTGATCCCACTCCTAATGATCCAACTCCCGAAGACACTATCCAAATTGAACCCTGCCTGGAACAGGTCCGTCCTCCATCACAGCGGGACACACCTCCTCTTCCTCAAAATCACCCTCTCCAAACCTTCCAGGAGTTTCTCACTTCCAGCCTTGCCTCTCAATCTTTCTTGAAAAACCTTAATCCTACTCCCAACATCACGACAGCCGAAGCCCAGGCTATCTGAAAGCTGACCAGTCCATCATCATTCTTCCGGCTGACAAAGGTTCCACGACCGTGGTACTTGATCATCGGGAGTTTGTGCCTGGGGGACTGCGTCAGCTTTCAGACAACTCTACATACAGAGTTTGCCAAGGTAATCCCATTCCTGATGTCCAGGCGGAGCTTCAAGGAATCCTCAGAACCTTAGGCCCCCTACAAAACCTTTCACCTGACTCCATCAAACTCCTGACCCCGCCAACACCTCGCACTCCTACCTTCTACCTACTTCCTAAAATTCACAAACCTAAACATCCCGGCTGCCCCATTGTAGCTGGTTACCAAGCCCCCACAGAACGTATCTCTGCCTACGTAGATCAACACCTTCAACCCATTACATGCAGTCTCCCATCCTTCATCAAAGACACCAACCACTTTCTCGACTGCCTGGAGTCCTTACCCAGTCTGTTACCCCCGGAAACCATCCTTGTAGCCATTGATGGCACTTCCCTATACACAAATATCCCACACATCCAGGGCCTCGCTGCAATGGAGCACTTCCTTTCACGCAGATCACCATCCAATCTACCTAAAACCTCTTTCATCATCACCTTAGCCAGCTTCATCCTGACCCACAACTTCACTTTGAAGGCCAGACATACCAACAATTAAAGGGAACAGCCATGGGTACCAGGATGGCCCCCTCGTATGCCAACCTATTTATTGGTCGCTTAGAGGAAGCCTTCTTGGTTACCCAAGCCTGCCAACCCAAAGTTTGGTACAGATTTATTGATGACATCTTCATGATCTGGACTCACAGTGAAGAAGAGCTCCAGAATATCCTCTCCAACCTTAACTCCTTTGGTTCCATCAGATTCACCTGGTCCTACTCCAAATCCCATGCCACTTTCCTTGACGTTGACCTCCATCTGTCCAATGGCCAGCTTCACACATCCGTCCACATCAAACCCACAAACAATCAACAGTACCTCCATTATGACAGCTGCCACCCATTCCGTATCAAATGGTCCCTTCCCTACAGCCTAGGTCTTCGTGGAAAACGAATCTGCTCCAGTCCTGAATCCTGAATCATTACGCCAAAAACCTGAAAACAGCTTTCGCATCCCGCAACTACCCTCCCGACCTGGTACAGAAGCAAATAACCAGAGCCCCTTCCTCATCCCCTCAAACCCAGAACCTCTCACAGAAGAACCCCAAAAGTGCCCCACTTGTGACCGGATACTTCCCGGGACTGGATCAGACTCTGCATGTGGCTCTCGAGCAGGGTTACGACTTCCTAAAATCCTGCCCCGAAATGAGATCAATCCTTCATGAAATCCTCCCCACTCCACCAAGAGTGTCTTTCCACCGTCCACCTAACCTTCGTAACCTCTTGGTTCATCCCTATGAAATCCCCAAACCACCTTACCTACCTTCTGACTCCTACCCTTGTAATCGCCCCCGGTGTAAAACCTGTCCTATGCACCCTCCAACCACCACCTACTCCAGTCCTGTAACCTGGAAGGTGTACACGATCAAAGGCAGAGCCACGTGTGAAAGCACCCACGTGATTTACCAACTGACCTGCCTACACTGTGACACTTTCTATGTGGGAATGACCAGCAACAAACTATCCATCCGCATGAATGGACACAGGCAGACAGTGTTTGTTGGTAATGAGGATCAGGCTGTGGCTAAACATGCCTTGGTGCACGGCCAGCACATCTTGGCACAGTGTTACAGAGTCCGGGTTATCTGGATACTTCCCACTAACACCAACCTGTCAAAACCCCAGAGATGGGAACTTGCCCTTCAGTATATGATCTCTTCTCGTTATCCACCAGGCCTCAATCTCCGCTAATTTCAAGTTGGCGCCACTCATACCTCACTTGTCATTCAGCATCATCTTTGCCTCTGCACTTCCGCCTCGACTGACATCTCTGCCCAAACTCTTTGCCTTTAAATATGTCTGCTTGTGTCTGTATATGTATGGATGTGTGTGTGTGTGTGTGTGTGTGTGTGTGTGTGTGTGCAAGTATATACTTATTCTTTTTTCCCCCTAAGGTAAGTCTTTCCGCTCCCCGGATTGGAATGGCTCCTTACCCTCTCCCTTAAAACCCACATCCTTTAATCTTTTCCTTCTCTTTCCCTCTTTCCTGACGAAGCAACCGCCGGTTGCGAAAGCTCGTAATTTTGTGTGTATGTTTGTGCTTGTTTGTGTGTGTATCGACCTGCCAGCACTTTTGTATGGTAAGTCACATCATCTTTGTTTTTAGATATATTTTTCCCACATGGAATGTTTCACTCTACTATACCCGGTACGCAACACATTAATCACAATAAATGTATCCCCCAAAAATTATGACAGTTATACGAAAGGTACCCAACCTGGTACGCTCTTTTTCACACGCAAAACAAATTTTTATCTTTGATCGAACAGAGCAATTTACAAAGAGCAATTTACAAGCAAGAAAAACACACACACACACACACACACACACACACACACACACAATTTCGAGCTTTCGCAACCGGCGGCTGCTTCGTCTGGAAAGAGGGAAGGAAAAGGTAAGATGAAAGGATGTGGGTTTTAAGGGAGAGGGTAAGGAGTCATTCCACTCCTGGGAGCGGAAAGACTTACATCTTTCCTTTTCGTTCCCTCTTTCCTGACGAAGCAGCCGCCGGTTGCGAAAGCTCGAAATTCTGTGTGTGTGTTTTATTTATTTATTTATTTATTGTGCCTATCTACCGGCACTTTTCCGCTTGGTAAGTCTTGGAATCTTTGTTTTTAATATATTTTTTCCATGTGGAAGTTTCTTTCTATTTTATATATAAAGAAGTAACTCATTTTATATTTGGAAATTTATTTTAACATTGATCATTGAAATTTCAGCATATTAAACTTGATTCATAACTAAACTGGTCCCTTATTTAGGATTGTGAAAATGTGAGATTGTAAGCTTATGGAACACATCAAATATGGAGCCAAGATTTGGAAACTGCGTACAACACTGTATTCATAAAATAGCACATGAAGAACGTTCAAACATATGCAAGAGGAAATTAACTACAACCAACCGATTCAATTTTCACCCAAAGAAGTTACGTTCGTAGCGCAATCCTGTCCGTCATGTAATTACCGCACACTAGTATACTAAATTCATACTAACTCTGTGTGAAATCTTCCCAAAAAGAATAGCTGAGGGCTACTTTGATGATTACACCACATGCTTCACGTGGTCAACTTGGTTTATACAAAGAGTGTAACTCCACAATAATTTTGATAATTAAAATAAATTAGATCGAAAAGCAATTTACAAAAGAAAAACCTCCAACTGGTTACTATCGTCTTACTATTAACCTGGTGGGTCAAACAATGGTATAAGCACGTGGTACTGGTCTCACAAAGTACACCCCACGTGGGTTGAACATAAAGAAAAGTTGCTATATTGAAAAATATTGTTAAGACGAGACGTTATAATCTCATGCACATTCGCATTTAAGATTGATGATCTTAGTTAGAGTTACTGATCAACACGTGGTTCCACTTTACTCACAAAGTAGTGACAAAGCAACTACTGGAAGATATTCTGAAGTTCACACTCGAAATACACTGTGTGTCAATTTAAGATAACATTAGATATTTTAGAGCTAAACCTGAAATAAAGGTGATTAAATTTTCAGTTAGGCTGAACTTAAGAAATCCATTGTCCTACGGACTTAGCAGACACGCGCTTAGCCAGAGATCTTACCACTTCAGACGCTCGCCACGGACAGACTGACCTGCGCTCCTACCGAGCGTGCTTTCCAAATACAAACGTAAGTGACCAGAGAGGCAGCTTCCTACACCAACATGACAAGGGACGGACAGGAACATACTAAGAATGGAAAACCTCTCTGCTTCTAGAAAGCATAGCTACCTGTTGCGACGTTGGTCCTACTGTTCTCTAGCAGACAGGCTTGCCTGCTACCCTCAAGCATGCAACTATAAATACATTTGCTCATTCATCCTCTCACACAGAAGGGAAGGGGGATGACAGTATCTTATCATATACAGTATATAAAAGAAAGTGGATGTAGGTTCCGTATGAGACTGTGTGACATGAATTACATATAAACTGTGTTTTAAAGTGTAGTAATGTGACAGATCGTTCTTGTTTATGTATAAAAGTAACACGTTTCACTGCTCAGTATTCTCCCAGTTAGTCAGAAACACCACAGTAAATTTAGAACAGGAATTTATGCCGTAAATGACAACAGTTTTAAGAAATTAGCATGAAAGGAATCCAACAGAGCAGGCTTCTCACACCCAACTTAAACCAAAAATGTATAGAAAAGGCAAAAGGTCACCAGCTACTTGCTAAAACACAATAATTTTACACATCTTTATAATCTACCAATTTCAAAGAGAAAAAAAAAATCTGTGACACCTATTTAAAGATAGTGTAGACCTAATTCGGTCAGCAAGTAAAAACAGTGGTTCCATTAATATGAAAACAATTTCTGGTTGTTACCCTTATGGAGTTCACCAGTATTTGCTCATTGCAAGAGCCAACCGATCACAGGAAAATTTATGACTGTTTATTAACAAGTAAAATTTATGAAAATAGCAAAGGTGCCACAGCAATTAAAAAAAATCAAAATAACATCAGTATTATAAAGCAGAACATTACAATGCACAGTCTGAGAAAAAAATGAAAAGAGAAAGAAACATGTTTTACAAAGTGGTTATCGAAAAAAAAATCTATATTTTATAAAACTAATAATTTGTAGAATTAAAATAACTTTGTGGCACTAATTTAATCACTCTACTATATTTCAGTTAGTTAGCAAACAATTAATTATGTGATTGTTACCCTTAAGGGGTTCCTCACTATAAATGTGCCCCATGCAAAGGCTAATCGATCACAGTCCAATGAGAATGAATAGGTGTCTGACTGATAAACGAAGCAATGCCACAGGAATGAATTTACAAAACAAAATATCACAAATCTAATACATCATACAAGAACAAACATTGATCAATAAAACAGCTCTGAAAGCACAAAAAAAGCAATAAATAGAACACCTGCAAAATACAAGAGTCAGTCTAATAAACACCAATAAATCGAACCCCTGCAAAACACACGAGTCAAAGTTTCTCTGACAGAACACACATATATGCATTGGACTAAGAACCGTATAATCACTGTTCACTGGCACACTCAGTAGTTCCACTGTTCTGAGGCACAAAATAAGGCGGGGGGGGGGATCGTCGTCGCCGCAGCTGTCAGCAGGTTTTTCTTTTTTCCATTTGTTGCATGCAATCCCGCCGTCTCTGCCTTCTCATGAAGTTTCTCTTGGTAGCCCGTGTCACATACATCTCGATTTGGTTCCATGTTGGTGTTGTCAAATTCGTGCGGTATCCTCGTTTGACACGCCAGGTTGATATTCCTGGGCAAGGATGACACTTAATGGCTCTTCTTTGTGCCACCCTTAGCTACCACAGAACATCGAACTATGATTTACTGTTGCTTGACAGTGGGCATCTGCCAGAAAAAGTTGATAGGCGTCGTTGACGTCTGCCAGTTTCTCTGGACAGTATGTGTCAAAAGGCTCCATAACTCAAATGTATGTACCATATAATTTTGCTTACGAGTTCCTCCACAATCACCAACACCCATCTGGAGTCGTCTGGGGCTCATTTCTTGAATAGTATTCTATTGCGCACTAAGTAGTACTGGCATATTCCTACATTCTCCTTGTCCTCCCACTTCTTCTTTATATCTTTCAATACTGCGTCCTTATCCTGTTCATCCACTATACTCCCTAAAGAGGTGGTAACAAAGTTCTTGAACGCAACATTCTGTAAGTATAGGATGCTAAAATTATTTTCACCGAGTTCCCCTTCTTCCGTGTGAACCAAACCTACAGGAATGCGCGATAAAGCGTCAGCAATTACATTTTTCTCTCCCGGAATGCATTCTACAGTGAAATTATATTCCTGTAGGTATAGTGCTCAGCGTCCTAGTCTCCCATGCCTGATTTTTGTGCTCATAAGAAATTGGAGTGCACGATGGTCAGTGTAAACCCTGGTGGTCCTCCCAAATAAGAAACCCTATGCACTCATTTTCCATGTCGCTCATTTGTTCCAATTGGGCGCCTTTGCGCTGATTGTTTGTCATTGCCGGTTTTGTTCATTTACATTTGCTGTCTAGGGTTAGCCGGCCGAATTTCAACATCTTGAGGTGTTCCGCCTACAGTCCTATTCCCACCGTGTTCACCATAGTGTTGATTCTGGTTGCCGTAACTGTTGCGTTCACGATCCTGTCCACGTCCTCGATCATTTCCGTTGTTCCACCTGTGTTCGCGACTGTTAATCCAGTTTCTATACGGCCGGCCCTGATTATTGTTCCATTCGCGCCGCGACGACCAGTCACGCCGTTGGTTAGTACTACGGCCACGACTGCGATTGCGCTGCTGTGCCCCGTAATAACTTTGTGCCTGATTAGGCGGGCATTCTGCTGTATTATATTCCAACTCTTGGAGAAGTGTCTTAAACGTTTCCACGTCCTCTTTGCATCGTCCTGTAAGAATGACGTGACGCAAGTGCATAGGAAATTTGGTGATGCATATCCTAATTAGTTCCGCTGGCCCGTATGGGTCGTATAAAAATTGATTTGCCTGCAGCATGTGGTCGAATAGGGGTGCTGGACTGCCGAAACCAGACTGGTTCAAATTTGGCAGCATAATTATGCCATGCTTGACCCTATCTTGTGCCGCTTCCGACCAAGAGCCGGATAGAAAGGCTTGTCGAAACTCCCGAGTGGAGTTGCAGTGACACGCTGCCGACCTCATGCGAATCGCCGGTTCGCCTTCCAAATAGCCACGCATATGTTCTATCTTATGTGAACTTGCCCAGTCGGGGGAAAGACAGAACTCAAATTGCTCGAGCCATGCTCGTGGATGTATTCCTTTTTGCGATTTTCGAAATATCTCAAACTTTCTCATCATAAGGAAATGTTTGAAATGAAATCCCGCATTTCCTCCCGGCGAGGCCCTTGAATGTTTATATTTTTTTCATGTCTGTCCCTCAAAATACACTACTGGAAATTGAAATAAGAACACCGTGAATTCATTGTCCCAGGAAGGGGAAACTTTATTGACACATTCCTGGGGTCAGGTACCTCACATGATCACACTGACAGAACCACAGGCACATAGACACAGGCAACAGAGCATGCACAATGTCGGCACTAGTACAGTGTATATCCACCTTTAGCAGCAATGCAGGCTGCTATTCTCCCATGGAGACGATCGTAGAGATGCTGGATGTAGTCCTGTGGAACTGCTTGCCATGCCATTTCCACCTGACGCCTCAGTTGGACCAGCGTTCGTGCTGGACGTGCAGACCACGTGAGACGACGCTTCATCCAGTCCCAAACATGCTCAATGGGGAACAGATCCGGAGATCTTGCTGGCCAGGGTAGTTGACTTACACCTTCTAGAGCACGTTGGGTGGCACGGGATACATGCGGACGTGCATTGTCCTGTTGGAACAGCAAGTTCCCTTGCCGGTCTAGGAATGGTAGAACGATGGGTTCGATGACGGTTTGGATGTACCGTGCACTATTCAGTGTCCCCTCGACGATCACCAGAGGTGTACGGCCAGTGTAGGAGATCGATCCCCACACCATGATGCCGGGTGTTGGCCCTGTGTGCCTCGGTCCTATGCAGTCCTGATTGTGGCGCTCACCTGCACGGCGCCAAACACGCATACGATCATCATTGGCACCAAGGCAGAAGCGACTCTCATCGCTGAAGACGACACGTCTCCATTCGTCCCTCCATTCACGCCTGTCGTGACACCACTGGAGGCGGGCTGCACGATGTTGGGGCGTGAGCGGAAGACGGCCTAACTGTGTGCGGGACCATAGCCCAGCTTCATGGAGACGGTTGCGAATGGTCCTCGCCGATACCCCAGGAGCAACAGTGTCCCTAATTTGCTGGGAAGTGGTGATGCGGTCCCCTACGGCACTGCATAGGATCCTTCGGTCTTGGCGTGCATCCGTGCGTCGCTGCGGTCCGGTCCCAGGTCGACGGGCATGTGCACCTTCCGCCGACCACTGGCGACAACATCGATGTACTGTGGAGACCTCACGCCCCACGTGTTGAGCAATTCGGCAGTACGTCCACCCGGCCTCCCGCATGCCCACTATACGCCCTCGCTCAAAGTCCGTCAACTGCACATACGGTTCATGTCCACGCTGTCGCGGCATGCTACCAGTGTTAAAGACTGCGATGGAGCTCCGTATGCCACGGCAAACTGGCTGACACTGACGGTGGCGGTGCACAAATGCTGCTCAGCTAGCGCCATTCGACGGCCAACACCACGGTTCCTGGTGTGTCCGGAGCAAGTATGGTGGGTCTGACACACTGGTGTCAATGTGTTCTTTTTTCCCTTTCCAGGAGTGTACATTCTTCCCTGTCATCAAAATCTTCCTCGTGGCCGGAGTCCCTCTCTGCACTGTTCCTACAGCTATTTTTAGTGCTATTGGCGAGTTCAGGATCACACCCTATGCGGCTTTTCACATGCGCCACGCGTTCTTGTAATTCGCCTGTTACAGTTTTGTGCTGCCTGTTCACTTTGAACTGTCCCCTCTGAAATCTAAGATGCGAACACACTTCTTCGGTCTCTGCGACCGCTACAGATGTGATATTGTTATCGCTCTCTGTCACCTTCATTGTGCCTACGATGTCTGTTAATGCCGCAATCTTATCATGTATTTGTCTGTTGTCCTCCGCCACAGTCTGCTTCAATTGTTGTACTTGCTGTTCGAGTGCGTGAATCGCTTGACTGTTGTCCGCTACTGTGTTGCTAACGGAAGCGGGACAATGTGTTTCCTCCTCCTGGATCCTGGAGAGAGCATGCTGGTATTCCCTTTGGCATTCTTCTCTCAGTGCTTGGAAATTCCTAAGTAGCTGTTCTTCGCTCTGTTTCAATTCCGCATCGCGACTCCACTTTCCCTGTTCTAAGGCGTGCAGACGGTCATCGATTTGTTCAAATGTATGGCCTAATTCTTTCATAATATCACTTTTTATTTCACTTGCCAGATTGTTTATTCTTTGTGAGATATCATCGGACACTCTCTGCATCGACTTGTCGACTTTATTTATCTGCTGGATTAGTTTTTCGTCTATTTGTTCGCCTAGCTCGCGGATTGATTTTTCATATTTCTGCGTCATCTGTTCGCCTAGCTCTCGATTTGATTTTTCAGATTTCTCTGTTTTTTTTTATTTTGTTGCAATAAGGCTTTCATGAGTTCTGCCAAATGAATTCGGTTAGTAGGAGGCAAATTAATTTCTGGCTATGCTGTGAGCCCGTTCGTCCTGTTTTGCATTTTGTCTGAAGTATCCCCCATTGCATTTTCGTAACCGTCCGACGCGTTAATATTGGAAATCAAATTATCCCCTTCGTCCATGTTGCATAATTGTTGGACCGCCTACTTTTAGCTTGGTTACATGTCTGCATTCGCTCAATTAATACCCGGTACGCAACACATTAATCACAATAAATGTATCCCCCAAAAATTACGACAGTTATACGAAAGGTACCCAACCTGGTATGCACTTTTTCACACGCAAAACAAATTTTTATCTTTGATCAAAAAAGAGCAATTTACAAGTGAGAAAAACAAACACACACACACACACACACACACACACATATATATATATATATATATATATATATATATATATATATATATAACACACAAATATAGAAAGCAAAACAACAAGACAAACAACACAACACCGCTCAACAACGCCGTGAATCATTTGAAAGTCTGCTCAGAAACAACGCAGAAGTTGTTTGAGCGCTGCAGGGAAAAAAATGAAGATTATACAATGCTCGCAATCTAACGTTTCAGAGATTCCAGAGTTAGTGGAATCACAGAACAGGGTCGCCATGTGTAATGTTGTTGCATTCATTTGAGGTGTAAGCGGTGCTGATAGACAATAAAAGCGGGCTAAAAGCTGTGAGCTATCTGAGGAAGTTAACCTTGCATTACTGCGCAACTGTTTCACCAGGTATCTAGTCTAGCTTACAAAATTCCCAACCAGACTAACATTAATTATAATCTTTTAACAGTCATACGACAACCAGTGATATATATATGCTGCTCGATAGGCACAAGGAATAAAACAAACAAACACACACACAGAATTTCTAGCTTTTGCAACCGATGGTTGCTTCTTCAGGAAAGAGGGAAGGAGAGGGAAAGACGAAAGGATGTGGGTTTTAAGGGAGAGGGTAAGGAGTCATTCCAATCCCGGGAGCGGAAAAACTTCCCTTAGGGGGAAAAAAGGACAGGTGTACACTCGCGCACACACACACATATCCATCCGCACATACACAGACACAAGCAGCTTGTGTCTGTGTATGTGCGGATGGATATTGTTTTCAAATAGTCATCGCCACAGATCTTTGTTATTATCATTCTCCTTCTCATGTCCTCTAAAAGCTGTACAATCTCTTCCTGAGGAAGGACTGTGCACAACGAACTAGCCATTTCGTCAGGGACACATATAGTTGCTGCCCTGTGTTATTACTAGGGCTTTGTCTTAAAATACTGTTGTAGACTGAAATTGGCATGGATAATATTGTAAATGGTTAAAAGGCCTATCCTTAAGTAGACGTGGAATCATGTTTTGTTTTAAATCACTAAAAAACAGTCTTGGACTCGGGTGGTAAAGGCACATAATCTATAAGGATTCATTGCTTCTATCAGCTTGTACCACTTGTGTTCTGTCCCTTCACTTTGTGTTACAGGCCAACACCAAAGATTCCTCTCACAGGTGTTCTTGGTTCTCTGTGATGTATAAAAGGGCCACTGTTAATGTCTGTAGTCAGTTGTGGCAAAATTTTGTGAACAGCTCTCTCACTTGTTCAGACGGAGCACTGAAACATTGTGTCAAGATGATTGTATGATCCAAGTGCACACACAACAGGATGTTATTATTAAAATCAAAGTGTTCCATTCATTTTTCCTACTTCTAATTTCATGTGTTTTTCCTATTTGCTGTTACTGCGACTCAGTAGCTCAGTGGATACATGTAAGACTTCATTTTCAAAGGTCTGATTTTCAAATGTCAGTCAGTTCTAGAAATTTTTGTGTAACTTGTCAATTCTTTCACACCTGGCTATGACTTCTCTATGTGAAAAATACAGAGTTGCACCATGATGCAGAGTCCCAGTCAGACTGTAGCTGTAAGTGACTGGATGAGTCAGTTTGAAAGTCAGCAGAATGAAAGGGCATACCACCGTCTCCATTTGCAGGATCCAAGTCTAGTAACGCCAGTCTTCAAACAAATATTTGGATTGAAGATAATTTTACCTCTCCCCCCTTTTTTTTTATTGAATTGTTGTTTTAGCTGAAGATATTAAACTGGTGTGTTCTCTGGATGTTTTATGCACCTTATGCAGCATTTAGCCAAATTTAGAGCAGCTACCATTTGCTACACCATTTGCAAATGCTGTTTAAGTTGCTGTACATTTCCTTACAATCGTCCAGTGACAATAATTTCCTGTAAACAGTGAAAAAATCAGCAAAAACGAGAAAATACTGCTTGTAAAACATTTCTCTTGAATCCACTGTTCTTTCAAAGACTGAATCAACTGATCAGATACTCATCAAGTACTTGTTACCCAGCTGGAAGTTCTTTGTTTCTGGAAGCTAAGTTTTCACACTTCCGTGGTACACAATGTACCCTCTGCCATGTATCATAATGTGGCTTACGAAGAATAGATGCCGATAATGATAATAGGAAAGACTAGTTTGGAAAGCTACATCAAACCATTCTTTGCACTGAAAACAACAACAACAACAACTGCTATTACTACTACTACTACTACTACTACTACTACTACTAGTGATTCAATGAGCAAATTTTCCAAAGCAGGGGTAATAACTAAAGGTTGGGGTAAAATATTGGTTAATGCTTTAAAATATGCAGATAGATGTACAGTTAGTGCCATTACTTGATGTACAAAGGCCGTTCAAAAAGTTTTGCACAGTTGCCTCTAATTTTTTTTATTTTTTTGCAGGAGGGGAATGAAATTTTTTGTGAACACACTTGGAACATTTAGCTATACACTGTGCTGACTCAATGTAGCCTACATCAGCTGTGACACATCGGGCCCACTGTTCTTTCCATGATGTAAATGCCCTTTGGTAAAATTCTGGGGATTGACTTTTACACCATCACTTGACACAAGAAATAAGGTCTTTCTCACTATGAAAGGTTTCACTGCACGGGTGGGCCTTCAGATGACCAAAGAGGTAAAAATCAGACAGAGCCAAGTCCGGACTGTAGGGAGGATGAGGAACAATTTTCCAACCCATTTTCCTGATTTTCTCCTGCATCATAAGGGCCGTATGGGGTTTGGCATTGTCATGGTGTAGTCTGATGAGCTGACCCTGAAGCTGTGCGTCTTTATGGCACATTGTAGCTTGTCCAATGACAAACAGTAACGGTCCCGGCTAATTGTGGAGCCAGGTTCCAAAAAGTCAATGAACATGACACCACTCTGATCACAGAAGAAGGAGGCCATCATGTTTCAGCCTGCTGTTCTTGAAAGTCTTGGTTTCTTCTTCTGATCAGAACCCAGATGACACCACTCCATGGATTGGGTTTTTCTCTCAGGTTCGGACAAAACCAACCATATTTCATCCTGGGTAATGACGCCATCAAAACACTGTTTCCATTCCTCAGTAAAGGTCTTCATGAGACCCTTGCACACATCATTCCTCATTGTTTTCATTTCTCTTTTCAATAATCTAGGCACCCAACT